>NC_132899.1:1274593-1309593 GCF_030463535.1 Salminus brasiliensis
TTATATAGAGTTAATTACAGGTAGACACTCTCACTGACCACTGACTCTATGTTTATTTGGTTTTATTCTAATGTTATATAGAGTTAATTACAGGTAGACGCTCTCACTGACCACTGACTCTATGTTTATTTGGGTTTATTCTAATGTTATATAGAGTTAATTACAGGTAGACACTCACTGACCACTGACTTTATGTTTATTTGGGTTTATTCTAATGTTATATAGAGTTAATTACAGGTAGACACTCACTGACCACTGACTTTATGTTTATTTGGGTTTAGAGTTTATTACACTCACTGCCGCTGCTGCCTTGTCGTAGCCATCAGGGTTGACTGAGGGTAGCAGGTGGATGCGGGTTTCCTCCACCAGATGTCGTATCCGTGGGTTACCGGACAGGTACTCCTGACACAGGAACTGCATCAGCAACAGCAGCAGCTCCCTGCCCAACACCTCATTACCATGGGAACCCGCTGTGTACCGGAACTCCGGCTCACCTGAAGGGGGCGGGGGGCATAGAGGGTTCGGCTCTTTCAATAAATCATGCTGGCAAGAGTGCTCTGATGAGTCAGGCTAACACTGTGCTCAGAAACCTGGAGTGTCCTGTGCCGGAGCCGCTAATGGGCTGTATCTGCAGACGTGGGGGCTTACAGCAAGCTTCATGGCCAATAACACAAATTCACACAGAGTTTTCCTCCTACTCCAAACATAGTCAATCAGTCAGAACATGCTCGCTGTCTGGAGACTGCTGCTTTAGTTCTACTCTGGAGCCTCGAGGCTAATCCACACAGAAATCTGATATTTAGCCATAAAGGACTGGGCATACACTACAATATATATGGGAAATACACATATTTTAATTGTATATATTTACTATACTATATATATACTTAAGAACAATATATATATAGTACTAAAGTACAGCCTCTATATTTAAATATTTATTTATATATTTACATAAAAGTTTATACATTTTTAAAAAGACTTTCATTGAAAGTTAAAAAGGTGCAAGGTTTTTGTGTAACAGCAATGATTTTATATTATAATAATCAAATATTGGTACATACAATGGGAAAAAAAAGTATTTAGTCAGTCACCAATTGTGCAAGTTCTCCCACTTAAAAAGATGAGAGAGGCTGTAATTGACATCATAGGTAGACTCAACTATGAGAGACAAAATGAGAAAAACAATCAGAAAATCACATTGTCTGATTTTTAAAGAATTTAAATTTCCTCCACTCATTACCTGTATTAATGGCACCTGTTTGAACTGGTTAACAGTATAAAAGACACCTGCCCACAACCTCAAACAGTCCCACTCCAAACTCCACTATGGTGAAGAACAAAGAGCTGTGGAAGGACACGAGAAACAGACCTGTAGACCTGCACCAGGCTGGAAGACTGAATCTGCAATAGGCAGCAGCTTGGTGTGAAGAAATCTACTGTGGAGCAATAATCAGAAAATGGGAGACCTACAAGACCACTGCTAATCTCCCTCCATCAGGGGCTCCACGCAAGATCTCAGCCCGTGGGGTCAAAATGATCACAAGAACGGTGAGCAAAAATCCCAGAACCACACGGGGGGACCTAGTGAATGACCTGCAGAAAGCTGGACCACCGTTACAAAGGCTACCGTCAGTAACACACTACGCCACCAGGGACTCAGATCCTGCAGTGCCAGACGTGTTCCCCTGCTTCAGCCAGTACATATCCGGTCTGTCTGAAGTTTGCTAGAGAGCATTTGGATGTTCTGGAAGAGTTTTGGGAGAATGTCTGATGGTCAGATGAAACCAAAGTAGAACTGTTTGGTACAAACACAACTCGCTGTGATTGGAGGAGAGTGAATGCTGAGCTGCATCCAAAGAACACCATACCAACTGTGAAGCATGGGGGCGGCAACATCATGCTTTGGGGCTGTTTCTCTGCAAAGGGACTAAGACGACTGGTCCGTGTACATGAAAGAATGAATGGGGCTGTGTATTGTGAGATTTTAAGTGCAAACCTCCTTCCATCAGCAAGGGCATTGAAGATGAAACGTGGCTGGGTCTTTCAGCATGACAATGATCCCAAGCACACTGCCAGGGCAACAAAGGAGTGGCTTCGTAAGAAGCATTTCAAGGTCCTGGAGTGGCCCAGCCAGTCTCCAGATCTCAACCCCATAGAAAAGCTTTGGAGGGAGTTGAAAGTCTGTGTTGCCCGCAGACAGCCCCAAAACATCACTGCTCTGGAGGAGATCTGCATGGAGATATACCAGCAACGGTGTGAGCCAACCTTGTGAAGACTTACAGAAAACATTTGACCTCTGTCATTGCCAACAAAGGATATATAACAAAGTATTGAAATGAACTTTAGTTATTGACCAAATACTTATTTTCCACCATTATTTGCAAATAAATTCTTTAAAAATCAGACAGTGTGATTTTCAGAATTTATTTCTCATTTTGGTAAAGGTGCACGTATTTGTCACTGTACAGTGTGGACTGTACAGCGAAATGTGTCCTCCGCATTTAACCCATCTGGTAGTGAACACACACTCACACACACACACACACGTGTTAGGGGCAGTGAGTACACACACACACACACACAGCGGTGGGCAGCCAACTCCAGCGCCCGGGAAGCAGAGAGGGTAAAGGGCCTTGCTCAAGGGCCCAACAGTGGCAGCTTGCAGAGCCCGGGAATCGAACCCACAACCCTGTTATCGACAGCCCGGCACTCTAACCGCTGAGCCACCACTGCCCACAGTGTCTCTCATAGTTGAGATCTACCTATGATTTCAATTACAGGCCTCTCATCTTTTTAAGTGGGAGAACTTGCACAATTTGTGACTGACTAAATACTTTTTTTCCCCAATGTATAGGTATTAAACATATAAACATCAATTATTGTTGCTGTGTATATGTGCATATGTTTATAGTGTATATGTTATATGTTTACAGCCAATATAAAAAGTTAAATCACACAGAGCACACATTTTAATATATGCCTAATATATGCTGTATATGAATAAAGGGATTCTTTGTATCTGATATATTCATGTATCAAATTTCCATATGAGAATGTAGAATATGGAAGCTTAAGCCAATACCCCACCAATCACACTACCTGCATGCCAAATCATACTGTAGAAACAACCAAAATTCAGGCAGGTCAAAATCAACTACTATCATGTTCTAGATAACAGAGTCATATAGTGTCAGAAACTATACAAGCAAGTCTACAAGAGATTACTGAACATCTTCACATGGTTTGAGGAGAGTGTGTGATGATTAGGCCTGCAGTTAGCACCATGCTAATTGGTGTACATAAGCTTATATTACTTGTCAGCTAAACTAAAGAAGCACCGAACATGACTTGGATGATTGACTACATTTGGGATCATTTGAGTTAATCAATTTCTGTCTTTTAGAAATTTCATTTGTTTTTCACTGATCTAAAGCAATCTGTGCTAATTAACCCCTTAGACTCTCTCTGTCAGCCCAGACCTCATCACTCTCTAAATTACTCACACAATTAGTATCAGATTCACACACCCCACAATAAAATGCTCTGGGACTCCATAAGCCAATACCAGACCATTTCCAAATATTTCATTACAGTTTCTACTTTAGGGTTAAAATCTAAATTAAAATCCCATAGATCAAAGGGTTAATAACTCACCCAGCTCATGCTCCCCTGGATTATCCGAGATCTCAATAGCATAGAGCTTCTGGCCGCTGTAGCTCTTGCCGATGTTGTAGATGCGAGTTATGTTCGGACACATTTCGTTAACCACCTTCATTAACTGTAATTAAAACATCACACAGGACGGTTGTTAAAGCCAGCACAATCCCCATCCCATCACAGAAAATATGAGCCCTCAGTCCTGCAGTTCATTTTAAATACACTAAATAATGAAAACCTCAAATTACAGACTTCCACCAATAGGAACTTAGATAGATGAAATGATCAACAGTTGGATAAAGTGATGGATGGATTTGTCAGATAGCTGTCATTCTCTTCCAATAGCTTCCTGTATAATTAATATGTGCTCAATACAAACCAATTAAAATACACATCTTAATGAGCAGATGCCTACTAATGATCAATTGCCAGGACCTGTTCAGGTGTGAAAATGGGTGTGCTATATCAAAGAAACCTCAAATTAGAGGCCTCCATTAATACAAAGAAAATCTTAACTAGACATTTAGATTAATGGATGGATGGAAGGATGAACTAAGTATGAGTGGGTGGGTTTAGGAACTGATGGATGGTTGAGTGGATGATGGAAGAACTAATGGATGTATGAATGGATAGATGGATAAATGAATTGATGAATGGTTGGGTGGATGGATCAATGGACAGATTAAATAATAGATGGATCAACCAATGGATGGATGGATGAATAGACAGACAGACAGACAATCTATACAATTACAGTGTCAAAGTCCAGTTAGCTTTATTTATAATACATGTTTAAAGACATTTGCCAACAAATAATAAAGAAAGTTGTAATGGTAATTGAATTAGTTCAAATGAATCATACATAGATGAATAAATAAAACAACAAAATTTTAAACAAAACCACAAGGCAGATTAGCATATCACCCAATTCAGTAAACCTTTAGAAGACTCTGATTCCTGCAAAGAAAAAAGAAATGAAAGATGAAAATGTTTATAACGTTAATAACGTCTACTGGAAGGAAGAAAGAAGGGCTCCATAGTTTTGGAAGCCCAAACTCGAAAAGGTTGACTGCTTTGTAATCTCAACTGAGACCAAAAGAATTAATAACAGCTGGATTAAAGACCTTAAAACTCTGGAAGTGGGAAACCGGCAAAGAAATCAGAAACGTAACACAGGCAAAGTTGTCAGGATGGTAGAAACACTTCCTGGTACCAGTTAAAAGCCTAGCCACTGGGTTTTGGACGAGTTGCAAATGAGACAGGGTAGACTGACCAAGACCCCATAAAAAGGGAGGTATAATAATCAACGCATGAGGAAACAACAGCAGTTTCCATTACAGGGCAGCTTTATGATCTTACATAGAAAAACTATGGTGGCTGAAAAAGCCCAACAATCGCTGCAAAACGCTGTTGGGAGCATGGGTAGCAAACTGCTAACTTAATGGGATATTCGAGCGCCGCCAGAGTGAGTTCTCCCACACTGAGTGCCTCCAAACAGCAGGACAGTGGTGCCCAATGCGTCACTGACGACGTCTCCATTGAGAGGTACAGAGCAATCGACACTCCACTGTGGAGCAGCTGACCTCTATAATGCACACCTTCCATCACCCAAATACAGCCCATACCATAACGTCTCACTCGGGTCCTCCCAGCCAAGAGTGGCTATTCCCACTACTAGGTAGGTGGTCATAATGTTCTGATATTACTACGTATACCAACCAACCTGTTCATGCTCTGTGTTCTCACTGGAGTCAGTCTGTCTGCCCTTTTAATATGGATGCACGTATGAAATACTTGAATCCATACAGACCAGCACCGTACAGCCCCAATAACATAAACTACCCAGACAGCTGGAACCACATTCTGGGGTGGATTCTTACTTTCTGGGCCTGAATTGTCCACCTCTGGATTTACACCATCTGTTAAAGGCTGGTCAATAGCAGAAAACAGAAGCAGGGACTTGAGTCACTTAATAGAAGAGGAGAGTGGCCTAATGAACCTCCGATCACATCAGCAGTCAGTGGCTACACAGGATTGATGAAATGACACCACCGATCAGAAACATCTGCTGATTGCGTTCGTTACAAAAGCAGTGCTGATGAAACCGAGCTCCATCCTGGAAATCCAACATCTGCTCAAGTAAAAGCTGAGCATGCTGGGAAACAACAGGGCAAGCTGTTAAATCAGCCCCCGTCATTAATTATAGATTTGGATGTTTTGTTTATTCGTGTGCCAGCTGCTTGTACGGTAATTAATCACAGCACGAGGAAAAGGACTGTAATTAAGCTCTGGTTGAACCCGGATTCCTGCACTGTACATCATTTCTCACAGATCTGCTTTTCCTGACTGAACATGTGGACAAGCAGCGACTTTATTATTAGCCTAGCGGGCTAATCAGCCTGGCTTTAGGCTAAAGTCAATGGGAAAAGGGTTCGGTAAACAATTTGTTGATGTTTACTTTTTTTTTTTCAAGGCACAGTCAACATATGTGATATTATAGATAACTATTAACAGATTAATATATCTTATAATATATATTAACAGATTATATATAACTATTAACACAGTGTTGTGATTTGTAGTATTGATGACCAGCAAAATATTATAAACTTAGCATTCATGAAAAATTAGATGCTAACAGATGTTTTAGATTCAAGTAAGTTTGTATATTTATATTTTTTTACATTTAGATGATTACATTTAAATACTTGATTTAGTGCTTCATTGATTTTAGCATTGGATGCAAGATCATTAATATAGTATTGAAGATTTCTTAAATTTGCTGTTTTTCATTTTCCTCCAGAATGTAAATCTGTCCGTGGTTTATTATACTGTATTAGACTTTTATGAGAAATTGACCAATAGAAATGCTCCAAAATGACCTGAACAAAGTTCTTCTGTCTATTGTCTTCCATTGAAAGTTCAGAAGTTTCTCCTGTTATACTGTAAAGCTGCCGTTTTTAGGTCTGAAAGGTTTGTGGGGACTTTTGTGAATAAGAGATTATTCTGCTTTTCTGTTGATTTTGGAACAAACAGGAACATTAAGACCTCTGGAGATGGACTTGTAGCTTTGAGGTTGCCCACACTTCTCCACAGTGTTTGGTTCCCACAGTCCAGATAATTCCTTCTTCGTCTTTCTATCTCCACGCTCAGTCCGGTACACAGACTCAATGACTGGGTCAACGTTTCTCCATTTAAACTGGTTGATCCTGTGATTGACCAACAGGTCATTGATGACGAGTGGTACAGAGCATTTGACACTCTCTTGTGGAGCAGCTGACCTCTATAATGCACACCTTCCATCACCCAAATACAGTCCATACCACAACGTCTCACTAGGGTCATCCCAGCCAAAAGTGGCTATTCCCACTGGGTCAACTTTTCTCCATTTACACTGGTTGAACCTGTGATTTTTCTCTGGTTTGGAGTTTTTCCACTGCAAACAACATTTTCTGAAAGAAGTGTAGGGGTGCCAATATTTTTGGCCATGACTGTAGATGCAGACATATTTAGGACTTGTCTGGAGCCCTGTAGACAGTAGAGTACAGTACGGTAGTGTAATCAGCCAGGATCAAACCTGGCCGATGCCTTCAGCTCGCTTGCTCTGGCCACATTCCATGGCTCTATCTGAGAGCTTCCCCAGCAGGGCCCTGCAGCAGCCCATTTTACTTTGAGTCGAGAAAAGATAAGAGTTTTCCACTCTCAGAGACAGCGAGAGAGACAGTGAGAGCGAGAGACAGTGAGTTACAGCGTCAGGTCAGACTGGAGAGTCAAGGAGAGGTACAGCTTTCCCATGCATATAGAGTGCTTAATTTCTCTGGTTTGCCAGAAATCTAAAGGGACAAGGGTTCTCTTCAGTGATTTCCCCGAAGGCACTGGGGTACTCAAACGATGTATCACATATTCCAAATGTCACAGAGAGCATTGCTAACAGAAACTGTCCACCGCTAAGAAGCAGAATAAGTGGCGTATAAAAGTTCTCTGTCATAAAATGTACGCTCAATTAGTCCAAACTTCCTGTCTGCTGTGGTGGGGTTTGAAAATGTGAGGCCCCTGTCCGGCTACTACAGCGAGCACTCTATGCTAATGACTCTGAAGGTCACCCTGGGGAAAGTCAAAGTCTTTCTAATACTTTTTAGCGCTCTCTATAATCATTATCCACAGTCCAGTGATCACTCTGGACTGGGACGAATGGGTGATGGAGAGCTGCGGTCAGGACGGCAGCAGCTGCCAGGTGCTTTCGTATTCAGGAGGGTGAGCTGCAGAGGTTTACGGCCAGGGTTCAGAGGACCTCGCGGACATTCACTTCTGCATTTTATCACCATCACACAGGATAATTAGGATTGTTATTCACAGCACCTTCCTCTCTACAAACCACAGCAGCCAACCAGAGGCTCTGAGTGTACGGAGTACGCCCTTCAGAAACCGAGCAGAATGGCCTCCAGTTCACTAATACCCGCCTCCTTCAAATCCCACTGAAGACATCCTACGGGGTTGAAGTCAGGCGACTGTGACGGCCACTGTCACAGACATTTCCAGGACTTCTTCTGGACTTTGAGATATGCTTGGGATTCAGGCATTGTCCGGTTGGAAACTCAGAAGGCATGATGTTTCTCCTAGGATTTCCAGATACTTGATTAAATCCATCTTGCCGT
This sequence comes from Salminus brasiliensis, assembly GCF_030463535.1. NCBI lineage: Eukaryota > Metazoa > Chordata > Actinopteri > Characiformes > Bryconidae > Salminus > Salminus brasiliensis. The sequence continues at coordinate 1,282,909 of NC_132899.1, forward strand.
CTCTCCACTCGCTGCAGTTTTCCAGTGTCAGAGGAAGCAAAGCAGCCTATAGTATCACGAGCCACCGCCATGCGAAATCCAAATGTTCATTTCATCAGAGAACCCCCCTATAATTAAAAAAATCTAAGTGCCTCACCTTCCCTGGCACAAACATGGCCGGATCTACAGTACTGGTGGCTTAGGTAAATCCCCAGGGATACAAAATCGCTGTTTGATTGGTTTGAATGATCTATTAGCACAGATACTAATAATCTCACCCTGAATATTCAATAAAAACACAATTCGTTTCACTTTGTGTGGCTTTATGTCTCAGAAATAATGATACATCACTTTACACCATCCTCTAAAGGCAGAAGCTCCAGATCTCCTCAGAACAGATAAAGCAGCTGAACATAAATCCAGTAAAAAGGAGAAACAAGAGCTTCTCATTCTGAAGAAAGAAAGTAGTGAGATCTTGTCGGTGAGCTAGTCTGAAGAACAGAGCTCGGTTCCTCCAGGGTTCTCCTGGACGCCCCCCAGTCCAGCCAGCACAGCGTGGAGGATGTGTTCACCTCCATCAGCAGCAGCAGCAGCAGCTCACCTGATTTACCATCATTAAGCCCTGATTTACCACCAAACCAGGTGTTGATCTGAGGAGAACTCTAAATAATACTAGACTCCATGAGAGAGGAGAACTTTGGAGATGTTCTAATGTGAGATAACCACCTGGAAGTCCCTACCTGTGTGTTTACAGTCGTTCTGATTTGGTGTAAAGGTTCAGTCAGTATGAGTTATAACATGGTGGTGGGTGGAGGTGTCAGTAACATCCTTTACCTGCCTCATTTCCTTGTAGCTGTGATGTCTGAAGTCCAGGTTGTCTGTGGTGGTGATCTCATTTCGTCTGTGGTAGTAATTGTTGGGATCTGTGAAGCACAGGCCACATTTCTCACTGCTTTAACAACTCACTACTTTACAGCACCAACACAGCCATTAGTCAAAAGTTTTAGAACACCCCCTGTGCTCGGCCCAGGCAGGCCTTCTTTTCTTATCTTAGCTCCGACTCTCTTACTGCCCCTCCATCTTCAGTCACACCTGCAGCTCCAGTCTTCTCTTCACAGCTGAAACTGAGACTCGCTCCAGTGTTGAGCTGTTTTAGGTGGGTGTCTGATGTATGAGGTTGCTTGGTGGTTTCTATGCTGTTCCAAGCGGTTGCTTTGCTGTTGCTAAGTGTTTTTTATGGTATCCATAGTAATTGCTAAGGGGATACTAAGCGGTTGCTTTATTATTCCAAGGAGTTGCTATTGTATCCCAAATTGTTGCTGCCAGGTGGTTGCTATGGGGTTACAAGGTGTTGTCATGTGAGCTGCCGATCACACAAGTAGCTGGTGACTCTCAGAAACTGGTCTTCGGATGCTGGTGTGGGTTTGAGTGGGTCAATCCTCCTCTCCTCCTGTAGCAGACCTCTTCAGTTCTCTCCAGTTTCCAGGAGTCTTCTGATGGTGTAAGAGACGGTGCTCCCCACACTCTGGCTTCATCTGGAGATCCTCTACAGTAAAGAGGTCCACTGGTAAGCGTTAGAAGCTCGGATCGGATCTGTAGCTATGTGTCCCAATTCAGGGGTTGCATCCTTTGCAGGCTGTATTTGAAGGCTGATTGTGTCACAGTAGTGAGACGAGGCCTTTTCCATGCCAACAGGTGCCATGCCATCACTAGCCCTGGGACATATCCCAAGATCCATTGCGTGCTGGTGAGCCATCAAGGTCGCTAGGTGAATGGAGCATTGTTATGTGACTCAGCGATAGGGGCATCACCTTCACCAAACCCTCCGCAGAGCAGACCGTCTCATTTTGGTTCGGCCTTCGCGGCCTACGCAGGCTTCAGATACTGCATCCTTTGAAGGCTGCAGCCCCTTCATTGGGACACAGCTTGCATTTCTGATTTCAGGGTCTTTTTCTAGTCATTATGAGAGCAGTCTGAATGTGCAGGGTTGTGGTAATACTGCAGTAGAGATGCAGAAACACCGTCTGCTCAACATTGCTTTAACAGTTAATTGTCTGGATCAATCTACAAAGCTTACTTACTTCCACTCCTACAGACCAGCTGGAGGTTCCTAACCATTGACTTGTTTCTGAGAAAAGCTGCTTTTTGTCTCCTTAAAAGTTTAAAAAAGCTTAAAAACCTTTCTACCATATCAGGGTGTTCGCTGAACCCGAAAAGCCTCAATATTATTCAAACTGGGGGTGAATTTTGGGGTGCTCTAAAACTTTTGACTAGTAGCGTAGCTCTTTTTCTCTTTTGGCTTCTCACCTGGCATGGGGCATCCCAGGATCTCCACCCTCATGCAGATGCTGCCGCTGCTGAACCAGGAGCGAGGGTTGATTCTGATGTAGCGAGCCACCACAGGCTTGGGGAAGGTGTTCAGCACTGGGATCTCCTTCTCCTTATTGCCAATGAACAGCTACTGAGGCAAACAGAGGGCACCACACACATACACACTTCATTAATTACCCTGAACTGTCAGACACACACTGGATTCCCCAGTAAACTCACTGTGTTGCAGAAATGCTCCAAAATGACTCAGAATATATATATATATATATATATATATATATATATATATATATATATATATATATATATATTTACATTGACTTCCTTTAAAAGTCCTGTAAAGCTTCTGCTTATGAGAAATGAGGTTTTTGCATGACAGCGACAGCATGCTCCAGTGTGACACTGTTGATCATTTCCATTTGTGTTAGAATATCCCTCATCCTGTAGCGTCAGCACCTGTTAAAATCAGCATGGGAACCTCTGATAGACTGAAAGATTTAACACTGTCGATTTAAGTGGAGCACCTGAGCCATGATGAGTCTTTCAGGCCTGTGCATATATTTATATATATTTATATATATATATATATATATATATTTCCAGGCTGCTACTGTGCAGCCACGGCTTTGACATGAGGAACAGCCTCTCCTCTCCTAGTTTTATCTTCAGAGAAGAACCAGAAGCAGTAATCCCTCTAATTCCAAGGACACACTTTCTTTAACACCACGTTTAGAGCCATAATTCAGTCTGCAGAGCTGGCACTTACTCAATACAACACACTTATGGAGCACACACCACACCACGCCAGGGTCAAGCATTCATCAGATGCTCTCTAACTAATGCCCTTTTCACTAAACCTGACCCGAGTGACCTCCCCAGCTGTAGAACTGAGCTTGAGTGCTGATCCTTCTTTTATCAGTGTACTGATCAATAGGCTATCCGCTCTCGGAATAATTCAGACCATTCGGACCTCCGTTTCCAGCTTCGGTGCAGTGTTGTTGATGTTTACAGTCATGCAATTAGCTCTGCAAATGAGTGCAGCTGCATGTCTAATCACTAATTCGGTCCAATCAGCAAACACCTACATCTGGACTGTCTGATGCTGAAAAACTGCGCTACAGAGCCTGCATCTGTCATTAATCACAGTCCAGAGGATGCAATATGCTAATGAGCTTTGTAACCAATCACAGAGCTTGCTTCTCTCTACTCCTGTCGACACAGCAATAGTACGACTAGCATTAGCTCTTAGACTCCAGGTAGGCCATTCTCACTTTTATAGTACGACTAGCATTAGCTCTTAGACTCCAGGTCGGCCATTCTCACTTTTATAGTACGACTAGCATTAGCTCTTAGACTCCAGGTAGGCCATTCTCACTTTTATAGTACGACTAGCATTAGCTCTTAGACTCCAGGTAGGCCATTCTCACTTTTATAGTACGACTAGCATTAGCTCTTAGACTCCAGGTAGGCCATTCTCCCTTTTATAGTACGACTAGCATTAGCTCTTAGACTCCAGGTAGGCCATTCTCCCTTTTATAGTACGACTAGCATTAGCTCTTAGACTCCAGGTAGGCCATTCTCACTTTTATAGTACGACTAGCATTAGCTCTTAGACTCCAGGTAGGCCATTCTCACTTTTATAGTACGACTAGCATTAGCTCTTAGACTCCAGGTAGGCCATTCTCACTTTTATAGTACGACTAGCATTAGCTCTTAGACTCCAGGTAGGCCATTCTCACTTTTATAGTACGACTAGCATTAGCTCTTAGACTCCAGGTAGGCCATTCTCACTTTTATAGTACGACTAGCATTAGCTCTTAGACTCCAGGTAGGCCATTCTCACTTTTATAGTACGGCTAGCATTAGCTCTTAGACTCCAGGTCGGCCATTCTCACTTTTATAGTACGACTAGCATTAGCTCTTAGACTCCAGGTAGGCCATTCTCACTTTTATAGTACGACTAGCATTAGCTCTTAGACTCCAGGTAGGCCATTCTCACTTTTATAGTACGACTAGCATTAGCTCTTAGACTCCAGGTAGGCCATTCTCACTTTTATAGTACGACTAGCATTAGCTCTTAGACTCCAGGTAGGCCATTCTCACTTTTATAGTACGACTAGCATTAGCTCTTAGACTCCAGGTAGGCCATTCTCACTTTTATAGTACGACTAGCATTAGCTCTTAGACTCCAGGTAGGCTATTCTCCCTTTTCCAAGACAACTAGCACTGATTTTAGTCTCCAGGCAGGTAATTTTCTCTTTTCTAGTGTAAATTCTGGGCTGGACATTCTCCATTATTCAGCTCTTCTCCTGTTGACCTCCAGGTAGGCCATTCTCCTTTCTACAGGGTGGCCCAGCATTTTTTAAAGCATTTTCAGCCTGGCTTCCATATTCTTCAGGAGTAGGAGTTGCGTTTATCCTTGGAAGGCTCTCTGTTGTTATGTACATGTTGGGGTTGTAAATAAAGGGGTCCAGACTGTGATGTAACAGTTTTGGGGGGTGAGGATTGGCCAGTTTTACAGCTGTTGGATGTTCTTCTGAATGAGCAGCAGTAGTATGGTTTGAGGTTGGTGGTTTTTCACCTCTGTCTACTGAACTCTCATTATTCAACCATGACCAGATAAACACAGTTTAACACTGTAGAGCCTCATTTACCAGCCACTGTTCCAAACGAGAGGTATTTCTGTACCCCCCCAAAAAAGTTTAATCATTGCACATCATTCATTCTTCACAACATGTTGCATATAATCCAGCAACACATCTACAGAGCATTGTGAAGAGCAGTGTGTACATCCCATTACTTCATAACCTATACCAGTTCTATATTGGAACAGTGCAGTAGTGTGTGTGTAGTGTCTGCTAACGTGTATTCTGTATAGTACTGTATAGTACAGTCACCGTATTCATGCATATTCAGCAGCTCTAGTCCGGTCTGAGTGTAGTGTTGTGCATCAGAGCCGCTCACCAGGTCTCTGGAGCCGTTCTTTAACGTCACCCAGCTGTGAGAGTCGTTGCTGATCTGCACTCGGTAAGACGTCACCCAGTCACTCCTACAAAAACCCAAAGAAGGTGGAGAACATCAGGCACTGAGGTGTCACCTACTCCATCATCCAGGACTGAGTTTAGCTCTGGAGCTCATGTAGTTAGTACATAATGGAAGCTTATTCCCACCAATTGTAAAGCATGGTGCTAACAACAGGCCTGAACCATCACAGGAGGTGTTCAGCCATCTCTAACAGACTTGCTCATGCAGTGTCTGATACTGTATGACACTGTAGCCATATTTATTTGAAGACTGTCTTCAAAGGGACTTTAATAAACATATTTATGAAGAATATCTGTGTATTTATGAACTGCCTCCTGTTCATGATACAATTTAATGAACACCTGCCAGATTCACATTGGGAAGTTTAAAATACAAATATCCACACGCTATATGGACAAAAGTATTGGGACACCTGCTCATTCATTGTATGCAGTAAAACCCAGAAAACATGTCATGGATTAGGGCTGGCAGTCCTAATTTAATTAGTCGAAGTCTCGAGTCTCCATCTCTATTCTACACTGCATGGACAAAAGTATTGGGACACCTGCTTATTCAGTGTTTCTTCTGAAGTCAAGGGTATTAATTATTGTATTATTTGTATATTGTATATTAATTAATTATTGTAATTATTATTGTAATTATTAATTATTGTATAATTTGTATTATTACTACTGTCCAGAGAAGAAGACTTTCTACTAGATTTTGGAGGAGGAGCATTGCTGTGAGGATTTGATTGCATTCAGCAACAAGAATGTTAGTGAGGTCAGGATGTAGGATGATCATCACAGCTCCCCAACTGATCCCATCCAAAAGTGCTGGATCGACCATCATTCCAGAGAACACAGCTCTTCCACTGCTCCACAGCTCCTCAATGCTGGGGGGCTTCATACCCCTCTAGCCCACGCCTGGCATTATTAGGCAGCATGGAGCCAATAGGGTCATGATGTTGATCTGCTCCAGAGAGTCCTATTCTATTGGCAGTACTTCTTCTTCTCTACAGGGACTAGACAAGCTGTGTGTGTGAAGCGTGTGTGTAAAATCTCAAGTGTGTGTGTAAAACCTCAGAGGACACGTGTCGGCTCACTGGTTGCCTATGTGTACTGTATATAAGAGTGTATTAAATGATACGCTGGATATTAATATACTCATTAATGCTGCTGCCAGTATAGACTCCATATAGACTCTCCCTCTCAGTTTCACTTTCCTGCTCAGAAACAAGGCAAAACCGTGAACTATGAGGCCTTAAAGTTCAGCCCTAGCTTATAGGCTCCCACGTGGGCAGAATTCCGCAGAATTCCTAAACGAAAAACAGCAAAAATAACGAAATAAATAATAAACAGGAGCTGCTCTCAGTGAAGTGGCAATCAGGAACACCCACGCTACAGAGAGGCGAACCTCAGGTAGCATCAGACAAACCCGCACACAGGCAAGCAGCGAGGACCGGCATGGGACTTAGTTAACTCGGCTTGTTTACTGAGCACACACACACACACACACACACACACACACACACACACACACACACACACACACACACACACACACACACACACACACACACACAGCGCTAACGAAAGGAGTGAGTTCTAACCAGCGCAGCCCACACACACCAGCTGAGCTGTGCCACACACAGGCCTGGAGGGAGATCAGAGTGATTGCCAGGGTGAACGACTCTTCCTGGATGACTCAAAGATGACTCTGCACTTCAGAAACAGCCCTAAAATAAGAGCTGATGCTCTCTAGGTAGCGCAGGGTGAAGGAGGATGACTAAGCTAAGCTCTACTGCACCTTAAAAAGTTTTATGTTTCCTGTCATTTATTCTCTGGAAAATCATTAAAGTGACAAGAATACTGTGTTCATTCAGACGTGTAAACATTAATGATCTGATCTGAACAAATTATTATAAAACATTATAGACTGTAGCCATATTTATTTGAAGACTGTCTTCAAAGGGACTTAATAAACACATTCATGAAGAATATCTGTGTATTTATGAACTGGCTTCTGTTCCTGATACAATCTAATGAAGTTTAAAATACAAATATTCACACGCTATATGGACAAAAGTATTGGGACACCTGCTCATTCATTGTTTCTTCTAAGATCCTGCTTCTGTCTGAGTAACTGTCTCTGCTGTCCAGAGAAGAAGACTTTCTACTAGAGTTTGGAGGAGCATTGCAGTGAGGATTTGATTGCGTTGTTTGTGAGGTCACAGCTCTCCAACTGATCCCAGCCAAAAGTACTGGATGGAGCTCCACCACCATCATTCCAGAGAACACAGTTCTTCCACTGCTCCACAGATCCTCAATGCTGGGGGGCTTTATACCCCTCTAGTCCACACCTGGCATTAGGCAGCATTAATTAGGCAACATTAATGATCTGATTTGAACAAATTAGGATGGGAATTTAAACAAACAAACAAAAAATTATAGATAATTTAAATAAAAAAAACTTTTTATATAATACTGTAGTGCACAAAATGACCTTAGTTATGCTGATTTATCACTGCAATTTATTACAGCAACGAAAAATATGTAACATTTTGTGATTTTAAAGTATTATGACAGAAGAGCATCCCATGATGAGAAAGTAGAGTAGAAGTAAGTAAAACCTATAAGTTTTATAAGTATATAACCTATAAACCTTATAAGTATATAAAATATAAAGGTAATATATCATAGAAATATCATATTATCATTTTAAATATATCTGTTTTTCTGTATGTGTTTGAATGTATAATTTTGTGTTTTTTATGGTTTAGGAGGCGTGTTGGTTAGATTCAGTTGTAAAGGAGCTGTGTTGTTTATAATGTGTTAACCCTTTGTAGGTGAATGAAGGGCTTTATGAGAAGTGTTGGGAAAAGCTGTGAGTAATTAGAGAGTACACTGTGAGTACTGAGGGAGTACTGAGGGAGTACTATGTGAGTACTGAGGGAGTACTGAAGGAGTACTGAAGGAGTACTCTGTGAGTACTGAGGGAGTACTGAGGGAGTACTCTGAGTACTGAGAGAGTACTATGGGAGTACTGAGGGAGTACTGAGGGAGTACTCTGTGAGTACTGAGGGAGTACTGAGGGAGTACTCTGTGAGTACTGAGGAAGTACTGAGGGAGTACTCTGTGAGACAGAAAGTAAGCATACAGTTAACACGCACATGCTAGCGGACCACACCCTCAAATCGGAGGAGAGTGTTTTGGCTTGGAGTCCGGGTCAGCTGTGGTCTGCGTGTGAAGCTGGAGCTGGTACTGAGGGAGTACTCTGTGAGTACTGAGGGAGTACTCTGTGAGTACTGAGGGAGTACTGAGGGAGTACTATGTGAGTACTGAGGGAGAACTCTGTGAGTACTGAGGGAGTACTATGTGAGTACTGAGGGAGTACTATGTGAGTACTGAGGGAGAACTCTGTGAGTACTGAGGGAGTACTATGTAAGTACTGAGGGAGTACTGAGGGAGTACTATGGGAGTACTGAGGGAGTACTATGGGAGTACTGAGGGAGTACTATGGGAGTACTGAGGGAGTACTGAGGGAGTACTATATGAGTACTGAGGGAGGACTCTGTGAGTACTGAGGGAGTACTGAGGGAGTACTGAGAGACTACTATGTGAGTAATGAGGGAGTACTGAGAGAGTACTATGTGAGTACTGAGAGAGTACTCTGTGAGTACTGAGGGAGTACTGAGAGAGTACTATGTGAGTACTGAGGGAGTACTGAGAGAGTACTATGTGAGTACTGAGGGAGTACTCTGTGAGTACTGAGGGAGTACTCTGTGAGTACTGAGGGAGTACTGAGGGAGTACTCTGTGAGTACTGAGGGAGTACTGAGAGAGTACTATGTGAGTACTGAGGGAGTACTCTGAGTACTGAGGGAGTACTCTGTGAGTACTGAGGGAGTACTCTGTGAGTACTGAGGGAGTACTGAGGGAGTACTCTGTGAGTACTGAGGAAGTACTGAGGGAGTACTCTGTGAGTACTGAGAGAGTACTCTGTGAGACAGAAAGTAAACATACAGTTAACACGCACATGCTAGTGGACCACACCCTCAAATCGGAGGAGAGTGTTTTGGCTTGGAGTCCGGGTCAGCTGTGGTCTGCGTGTAAAGCTGGAGCTGGTACTGAGGGAGTACTCTGTGAGTACTGAGGGAGTACTGAGGGAGTACTATGTGAGTACTGAGGGAGTACTGAGGGAGTACTGAGGGAGTACTATGTAAGTACTGAGGGAGTACTGAGAGAGTACTATGGGAGTACTGAGGGAGTACTATGGGAGTACTGAGGGAGTACTATGGGAGTACTGAGGGAGTGCTAAGGGAGTACTGAGGGAGTACTGAGGGAGTACTATATGAGTACTGAGGGAGGACTCTGTGAGTACTATGTGAGTACTGAGGGAGTACTGAGCGAGTACTGAGCGAGTACTGAGCGAGTACTGAGGGAGTACTGAGGGAGTACTGAGGGAGTACTGAGGGAGTACTGAGGGAGTACTGAGGGAGTACTGAGGGAGTACTGAGGGAGGACTCTGTGAGTACTGAGGGAGTACTGAGAGAGTACTATGCGAGTACTGAGGGAGTACTCTGTGAGTACTGAGGGAGTACTGAGAGAGTACTATGTGAGTACTGAGGGAGTACTGAGGGAGTACTGAGGGAGTACTGAGGGAGTACTGAGGGAGTACTCTGTGAGTACTGAGGGAGTACTCTGTGAGTACTGAGGGAGTACTATGTGAGTACTGAGGGAGTACTATGTGAGTACTGAGGGAGTACTGAGAGAGTACTATGTGAGTACTAAGAGAGTACTCTGTGAGTACTGAGGGAGTACTGAGAGAGTACTCTGTGAGTACTGAGGGAGTACTGAGGGAGTACTCTGTGAGTACTGAGGGAGTACTGAGGGAGTACTCTGTGAGTACTGAGGGAGTACTGAGAGAGTACTATGTGAGTACTAAGAGAGTACTCTGTGAGTACTGAGGGAGTACTGAGGGAGTACTGAGGGAGTACTGAGGGAGTACTGAGGGAGTACTGAGAGAGTACTCTGTGAGACAGAAAGTAAACATACAGTTAACACGCACATGCTAGCGGACCACACCCTCAGATCGGAGGAGAGTGTTTTGGCTTGGAGTCCGGGTCAGCTGTGGTCTGCAGGTGAAGCTGGAGCCTCCTTCTCCCAGAATTCAGTTATGTGATAACTCCACAGCTGACCTGCCTGCAATCTGCTCCTGCTTCTCTCTGGGAGAATCAGACCAAATCTGTTAATATCCTGTTTATACGCCCATCAGTGAAATCCATCATTCTGCTCACTAGTACCTCTGTCATCATCATCAACAACGTCTACAGCTCTCTACACGTCAGCATAATGGGTTTGAATAAAGAGTGTTTTACACGTATGACAGTTTATTTAAACCTGGGCTTTTTAATCTAACAGGGCTTTTTCTGATTTTGTGACAAAATAGTAAAAAAAGAACCCCAGAAACAGCAGCAGGGTTGCCAGATAATTACTGTAAGATAGGGCAAGATAACCCTGCTGCCAGAAAACTACAGTTTTTAAGTGTGCTAGCGAGAACAAATCTGCCTGATGTTTTGCTGTATCTGACGATAGCCATCAGCCTGCTGGACCACCTCCTAAAGCCCCAGCTCCATACCTACTGCCATCTCCGAGCCAGGCTGTTCACGTCTGAAAATGAACATGCCACATGCTTACGCTAGCCTCGCTAGTGGTCCAGTCCCCAACCGATATAGGAATTAGGTAATCTACATTAGGTAGATCTGATTTACGCAGGAGGGATATTCTGCAATCTGAACGGCTAAGAGACACATAACATCTGACTTCCTTCTTAATCATTAGAACATCTCCAAAGTTCTCCTCATGGAGTCTAGTATTATTTAGATCTTCTCCTCAGATCAACACCTGGTTTGGTGGTAAATCAGGGCTTAATGATGGTAAATCAGGTGAGCTGCTGCTGCTGCTGCTGCTGCTGCTGCTGCTGATGGAGTTGAACACATCCTCCACTCTGTGCTGGCTGGACTGGGGGGCATCCAGGAGAACCCTGGAGGAACCGAGCTCTGTTCTTCAGACTAGCTCACCAACAAGCTCTCACTACTTTCTTTCTTCAGAATGAGAAGCTCTTGTTTCTCCTTTTTACTGGATTCATGTTCAGCTGCTTTATCTGTTCTGAGGAGATCTGGAGCTTCTGCTCTCAGAGGATGGTGTAAAGTGATGAAGTATCATCATTTCTGGGACATCATTTCTGGCCACACAAATTGTTTTACGTGTTTGGGAAAAAATTATGTTTGGGCTCAAAACTTTTTCTTTTATTTCCCATTTCTCCATAAGGTGAATCTGGCAGTTTTGTATTCTATTGAATTTCATGATGAACAGACCAATAGAAATGCTCCAACATGACTCCATTCCATTCTATTGAATGTTCTGCTGCTGTTTTGGAGATACAGGAGTTACTTTCCCCAGATGCAGATCACTGAGAGCGATGACTAGCAGGTTTATCAGAAACTACAACCTGATAAAAAGTATCTGCAGGTTTTAACCTAAAAACCAAACTGCTTTTGGGAGACGATGGAGAAACTGTTTCAACACCTAGTCACAAGCTGAGCTGCATTAAAGCAGGAAATTGATACTGGAGGCATCTGGTATGTCAGGAAGCAATTAGCAGACTTGATTAGTGAGATTGTTTGCTTGTCACTAAGGAATGGTGAACAGACTGTAGAGATTGAGGTTTGGGGGGTGGGGGGTGGGGATGCTGGGATATGCAGTGAGAAAGTGATGAGGAAGGAGAGTTTGTGGCTGAGATCAATTACGATCAAAACAGCCTCCGCAATTACAGATCAGCCCCAGCGTCCCAAAACTATCGCTGTGCTCCAGCGATCCTGAGACACTGAGAGAGAGCAGAGACGCAGCTCTGACTGATACTCGCTCTACCAACAATCACCAACCCTCAGCTGTAACACACCCAGTTCAGTCCTGCAGGTCTGATACTAAGTGGACAGGTAGGGACAGGTGTGTTAAACTGCGGGGAAAACTGAACTCTGCTATGTCTGACCTCCCCGAGTTCATCTACCCTGCAGAGCTCAGCCTTACTGGCCACTTTATTAGAAACACCTACCTTATGCTTCCACTCGCTGGCCACTTTATTAGAAACATTACCTTGTGCTTCTTCGCTGGCCACTTTATCAGAAACACCTTCCATGTGCTTCTGCGCACAGACTCAGTTCTTCTTCACTATTTATTTTGTGCACAATCACCAGCTGTAGAAGAGAACTGAGAACCTGCCACTGACTGAGAACCTGCCACTGATGAGAATCTGCCTGCCACTGACTGAGAACCTGCCACTGACTGAGGTCTTCTTCTCACACATAGGACAAAGGCAGCTTGGTGCTGTCCCCTCAGGGGTCACAGAGTCCACATGTACATTATCCTGTCCTGCTGAGAGCCGTGCATCTTCACTGATGAGCTTTCAGCCTTCGGAAAGAAGGGAAGCTCGTTAGTGAAAGGAGGTGATGGGGAATGAGCTCGGAGCTCGGAGCGAATGCCAAACGCTCGGAGGCTCCATTGATCAGGTTTGGTTCTTTAATCTGCTCACGGGAGCGGCTCATAGTGTGAATCTCTCATACTTACAGACCTCCAGATGTACTGTACGGCAGCCTGCCTGACAGATCGTCCACTACACTCCGCAATTGTTGTGCTCTGCTGCCAGACCCCATGCTGGCTCAACAGAGGGAGGAGGAATGCTGTTGTAAACATCTTCTAATCAAGCCTGGAGTTACAGACTTTCAGAGCCCGTCCAATCAAAGCTCATTACATATTTGTGTTTGCAGCAAACACTGCAGCGATCAGAGCACAGTAACTTCATCCAGCTTGCTTTCCTGGCCTACAGACACTCCAGTAAGTAACATCACATGCCCTCAACAGCCACTTTACCAGCTGAGAGAGGAAGGAGGGTCTGTGGTCAGAAACTGACCAACCGTCTCTTATAAAGGGCTAATCTTTACTGGGGTGCCAAACACTACAAGTCTGACCAGTGAATATGTCTGATCAGCCTGAAATCTGCATACTCCGTTCATACTGCAGACCCACATCAGATACTCAAGCACAGGGTAGGTGTTTCTAATAAAGTGGCCAGTGAGTGGAAGCACAGGGTAGGTGTTTCTAATGAAGTGACCAGCAAGTGGAAGCACACGGTAGGGGTTTCTAATAAAGTGGCCAGTAAGTGGAAGCACAAGGTAGGTGTTTCTAATAAAGTGGCCAGTGAGTGGAAGCACAGGGTAGGTGTTTCTAATAAAGTGGCCAGTGAGTGGAAGCACAGGGTAGGTGTTTCTAATAAAGTGGCCAGCAAGTGGAAGCACAAGGTAGGGGTTTCTAATAAAGTGGCCAGCGAGTGGAAGCACAAGGTAGGGGTTTCTAATAAAGTGGCCACTGAGTGGAAGCAAAAGGTAGGTGTTTCTAATAAAGTGGCCAGTGAGTGGAAGCACAAGGTCAGTGTTTCTAATAAAGTGTCCAGTGAGTGGAAGCACAAGGTCAGTGTTTCTAATAAAGTGGCCAGTGAGTGGAGGCACAAGGTAGGTGTTTCTAATAAAGTGGCCAGCGAGTAGAAGCAAAAGGTAGGTGTTTCTAATAAAGTGGCCACCGAGTGGAAGCACAAGGTAGGTGTTTCTAATAAAGTGGCCATTAAGTGGAAGCACAAGGTAGGTGTTTCTAATAAAGTGGCCAGTGAGTGGAAGCACAAGGTAGGTGTTTCTAATAAAGTGGCCAGTGAGTGGAAGCACAAGGTAGGTGTTTCTAATAAAGTGGCCACCGAGTGGAAGCACAAGGTAGGTGTTTCTAATAAAGTGGCCACCGAGTGGAAGCACAAGGTAGGTGTTTCTAATAAAGTGGCCAGTGAGTGGAAGCACAAGGTAGGTGTTTCTAATAAAGTGGCCACCGAGTGGAAGCACAAGGTAGGTGTTTCTAATAAAGTGGCCAGTGAGTGGAAGCACAAGGTCAGTGTTTCTAATAAAGTGGCCAGTGAGTGGAAGCACAAGGTAGGTGTTTCTAATAAAGTGGCCACCGAGTGGAAGCACAAGGTAGGTGTTTCTAATAAAGTGGCCAGTGAGTGGAAGCACAAGGTAGGTGTTTCTAATAAAGTGGCCACCGAGTGGAAGCACAAGGTAGGTGTTTCTAATAAAGTGGCCACCGAGTGGAAGCACAAGGTAGGTGTTTCTAATAAAGTGGCCAGTGAGTGGAAGCACAAGGTAGGTGTTTCTAATAAAGTGGCCACCGAGTGGAAGCACAAGGTAGGTGTTTCTAATAAAGTGGCCAGTGAGTGGAAGCACAAGGTAGGTGTTTCTAATAAAGTGGCCAGTGAGTGGAAGCACAAGGTAGGTTTTCTTGGTTGTGATTTTTGCTGATATTGAAAAGAATCTTTATGTTTGACAAATTGTAATTATAACGTATGGTGTGTGAGTGTGTGTGTGTGTGTGTGTGTGTGTGTGTGTGTGTGTGGGAGTGTGTTTACTCACGACCACAGGGAGCTCCGGCCTTGGGTAATGACCCCAGTGAATTTAGTCAGTCTCCTAGCGTCCACCTCAAACCACTGTAGGGGGTCATTCCTGCCTGCACACCAGCCACCATCATACAGGTCATCCTCATACAGACCAGCCTGGAGACAGCACACACACACACACACACACACACCTTTCAGACCACAAGTGTCACTTACACTATATGGACAAAAGTATTGGGACACCAATGTGTTTTTTTTTTGGAAATCAAGGCTATTAAAGAGCTGATCCTGCTTCTGTTGGAGTAACTGTCTCTACTGTCCAGAGAAGAAGACTTTCTACTAGATTCTGGAGGAGGAGCATTGCTGTGAGGATTTGATTGCATTCACTACCCCCCTCATCCCAAAAGTACTGGATGGAGCTCCTCCACCATCATTCCAGAGAACACAGTTCCTCCACTGCTCCACAGCTCCTCAATGCTGGGGGGCTTTATACCCCTCTAGCCCACGCCTGGCATTATTAGGCAGCATGGAGCCAATAGGGTCATGATGTTGATCTGCTCCAGAGAGTCCTATTCTGTTGGCAGTACTTCTTCTCTACAGGGACTAGACAAGCTGTGTGTGCATTTGCACATCTGTTTCAGCAATGGGTGCAACTTAAAGCAGCTGAATGCATTCATTAGGAGGGGTGTCCACAAACATTTGGACATACAGAGTAAGGGTAAGTACAAATATAACAGGGTTAAATCTGTGGAATCTGCTGGAAGTCTTTAAGTTAAAGCTTCAGGCTGTTTACCTACACCTTTTTTAGTCAAGTTTATTAGTTTGTTTTAATAACTAAGTTTAAAGTTTAATAACATTTACTAATGTATTTATTTGATGAGTACTGCTGCTGCTGCTGCTGCTGCTTTAATACTGGAAGCTTTACTGGTGGACTGTATGGGCCTACTTAAAGACCTGAAACCCAGCCCTATTCGAGCGCTGTCACTGATGGACATCTGTTTTCCACGTCTGCACTTTTATCCCTCTATAGTTTGTAGTTCCTCAGTTCAGGGCACCGGCCAAATCCCCCTACGAACCGCTCCGAGAGCACTCGGCCTGAGGGCCTGAGGGCCCGCTGCAAGCTCACCAGCTACAACAACAAAGGCATTTGTTTGTCCGGTTGTTCGGAAGAGGATGCAGCATCAAATACAGATAGTGTGGAAGTCATTAAGCTCCGGCCCCAGAGAAGAAGGCTCGGGTCGAGCTGCTTTCACAGGAAATACCAGTAGTTTACGGACGCCAGGCCTTTTTATTAGCCCCGCGGTTTGATTATTATGGCTAGACTGCTGTTTTATCTGTGTGGCCGAGACTCAAGAACACCAATGATTACTCCAACGATGCTAATGCTTTCTTTAACAGTCTGCTCAGTTCTAGATAAAACCAGATCTGTGTGAGATACAACCTCCACAGTACACTCATCAGATCCAAGACTCGATTACACTGAAATGCCCAACAGGTTCTGGGTAATAAGTATTTAGACTATCCTGAAACTCCCTAAATTCTAGATATTAATCTGACAAAGGGAGCAGTATAGTTCTACTGGGAGGATAATCAATAACAGTACGAGTTTAAGTGTAAAGCTACATTTATATACAGTGTAAAAAATATAAATGTGAGACCATGGTAAAACCACAGTAAGAATCACTGCTTTCTTTTACAGCCCAGTTTTGTTTTAGGTCACTGGTTTAGGTGCAGTGTCTTCAATCACAACAAACTGATGCAATTTCAAATAAAATCTGTAAAAGTAAAAGCAAGCAGAAATACATAAAAAATAGATTAAAAGTAAACGCTAGTAAATAAAAACACAAAATAAAAGGCATTAGAATTAGCAGTAATAGTACATTTAGTAAGTTAGTTAGTAAAAGTAGTAGTAGTAATCACTAAATACATTTAAAGTCAAGTTAAAAAAGTAAACATTTTTGTTCATTTAACTTATTTAAGGCATTTAGCAGGTGCTGTTATCCAGATCGACTTACAAAAGTGCTGGTTTAAATGAGTAAAAATATACTAAAAATAAAACTAATTCATTTTAAGTTTGCAAAACAAATAAAAGGGTTTTAGTAAGAAAAGCTGATTGACTATGTTTGTACTGAGCAAATCAAAAAAGTCAAAAAAGCAGTTATAATTGTAATTAAGTCAGGCTCTCTGGTATTCTACTAACTGTAAATTATTGTAAACTCTCAGAACTCACAAATCACAGTAGCCAAATAAATGTGATGTGGAGTAAAAAAAAAAACATAATTTCCAGTTTGTAAGACAGCAATATCTAACAGAACATATTCGATTGTGAAAGAAGTAAATAAATAAATATATAAATAAACAGTATTGAATTTCGAGATGCATGAACTCCTTGTTGGTGTGGAGTGCTATATCAGCGTGTGGATAGCTCCCTAAATATAGCTTCTGGAGGTGTTGGTAGGTATAACCTGAAGCTGTTGTTGGTAGGTATAACCACAGTGTTTGTGAGTAGAGGAGATGTTTCATCAGTTAATGTAAAGAAGTGATTGTTGAAAAAGGGAAAATGTTGAGTGTAACGTACACACAGTCCTGACCTCAGGCTTTTATTGACTTCAGGTCCTTTTAGATGACACTGCGCTCATCCTGCTCTGCCCTGCCTGTGTCTGCAGAAAGCCGGCAGGGCAGAGAGTTCACTCAGGACTCCTCTTCAGATGAAATGAGGTCAGGGCCAGCGGTGGACATTTGGAGACATGTGGCGTTTCTAATCATTTCTCCTCTGTTCTAATTCAGACTTCTGGTGTTCTCTTGGAGGAAGGGATGGAAATACACTTTGCGCAGCCGGATAAGAGGAAGGAGTCGTGGCTGAGTTTGAGATGCGCTGTGCCAGAGAGCTCAGAGACGAGAGAGGCCAACTGTACTGTCAGAGCGGGAGAGATCTCACACTCAGCAGTTTAGCAGCTCATCACTGACTAATGAAGATCTTCATGAGCTCAGTTACAAACTCAAATATGACCCCTAGCATGTGCTTCCACTCACTGGCCACTTTATTAGAAACACCTACCATGTACTTCCACTAACTGGCCACTTTATTAGAAACACCTACCTTGTGCTTCCGCTTATTGGCCATTTTATTAGAAACACCTACCTTGTGCTTCCACTCACTGGCCACTTTATTAGAAACACCTACCTTGTGCTTCCACTTACTGGCCACTTTATTAGAAACACCTATCTTGTGCTTCCGCTTATTGGCCACTTTATTAGAAACACCTACCTTGTGCTTCCACTCACTGGCCACTTTATTAGAAACACCTACCTTGTGCTTCCACTTACTGGCCACTTTATTAGAAACACCTATCTTGTGCTTCCACTCACTGGCCACTTTATTAGAAACCCCTACCTCGTGCTTCCACTTAATGGCCACTTTAGAAACACCTATCAGACTGTAGCTCATCTGAGAGGGAAGTTCATTTGCAAACTGAGGGTTTCTACAGTCCTGTGTGGGAATCATTCCTGTGAGCTCACCTGGATATTGAGTCGACCTCTGTGGGCACCCAGACCATAACGCTGCATTGTGGAGGCGTGAAGCTGGAAGTCATCAATTTTCAGCGTCTCCAAACCCAGTGGAGGACATTCTGAAAGACCCAAACAAAAACAAGCCGCCCATGAGCTTCATCTGGCACTGCTGTACACCTTCCAGCACCTGCTTTACAGAGCCCTGTTTTATGGCGGTGGTTCACTGTAAAGAAACACGCCAACAATAATTCATAATACCGGACGACGGAACCGACCAGTGAACCTACTCGTGTCTTCAGAGGTTCTTATGGAATGTTGATGATGGGAAAATAGTGGCAGATCTGAACTAAAAGCTTTCATTGGTCACAATTCTGCTGCAGAAGACCCTGCATGTATCTCTCCACCATGACTGGACAAAAATGTATAGTAATAATATGGTAACTTAACACTGGAGGCATCAGGCAGTGTCTTCATAACCATTAGGTGGAAGAACTTTGTGAGGAGCTTTTACAGGTTCCATTTACCACCCTGAGTACATTTCTCTAGAACAGAGCATTTCACACCAAACCCCCAAACCCCCAAACCTCCACTCCGAATGAGTCTGTTAACCATGACTCTGTATCCCTATTGGTCATTTTCTGACCCAAGGCCAGCTGATGTCCAGAAATTATTTGGGCAGTGAGCAAGACAAAGACCACAGTCCAGGAAAAAGTCCCTCAGAGCTGGAGAAGTCCACTGTTGGGCTCGGGTATACTGGTGGTGTGCTTGGCAGTAGTAATGATAATGCTGAAGCAGTCCCATCAGGTCAACATGAACAAGGTGGAGCTCAAAAGCTTTAATAAAGTGGCAACAGTAAATGTGTAATAAATGGAACTGATTGGCAGAATGGATCTACTGATCAATACTGCAGACACAAAACAAGTAGAGTTAATCATAATACCAGCTATAATGTCAATAATTCAGTTATGTGTTATGTGTCTAACCAATCACATTATTCTAACTGTAAATTTAAATATTCATAAATGGTCACAGATACATTTGGCATCCAGAAACCAAAAGCCCTGGAAAATCATCCACAGTCATTTGCCAGACCCGTAGGTCAGCTGTCCGTCAAATTGACTTAGGCCTTGTTATTGACGGCTGGCATTTGAAGGGCTTGACAGGCGCAGCTGTGCATGCCTGCTGGCCGGCTCCATCCTGCGCTACCGTTCTCCATCAGCTGGAGACGACTTTCTTAGACAGAATCTGTCCAAGTGTTCTCTAACAGTAGTCAAGTCAAACTGAACGGACTTGTGGACTGTTGATGTAATCCTGAAGATGTTTTGGCCTTCCGCTGAAGAAGTGCAGCCATTAACCCCACATTTACATTCTCCATACAGTAAAATCCCAATATGCAAATCAAACAGCACATCTTAAGTATTCAGGTTAAATCAATCAAGGCATGGATCGGCAAAGTCTTCAGAGACTGTTCAAGTGTAGTTTTACAGAGCCCTGTCTCACAAGCCTTCAACCATCCAGTCAGATTATACAGGAGGTATCACTTGGTATTCAGATTATTCGGGAAAAGGAACATTTCCTAATGTCAAATTAATCGGAATAATATTATTTTGTCCTTAAAAAAAATCAATCAATTATTCAACCAATTTACCCCCGGTTAACATCATTACTTGCACTGTATCTCTTCTCCTTTGTGCATATTTTGTCAATAAATAAATATGGTACTTTTTTACATGTTTTGGAACTTTTCCAAGTTATGGACCAAAGTTTCCTCAACTCTGTCGACTGTTTCTTCAATTTGTCAGAAAAAATAAAAGGCTGATTGCTGGATTGACTGCTGAAAAAAAAACTACTAGCTCTACGTTGGCAGCTTCCTCATTCTTTGAGTTGGAGATGATGGAGTCTTCTCTTTGTGGATGCTATTACCTGGCACTCCCACCTGCTCGGATTCATGGTGCTAAAGGAGGCACGTTAAAGGCTTGGGAAAATGTAGGCAAGAGGTTTGCCGAATTGCTTTGAACCTCAGTACTGTTTTTATTTACTGCTTTTATGATGAACTGGCCATAAGGAGTGTATGCCATGGGGCAGGGGTTACGGATAGGTAAGCTACCACCCATTTCCTTATATGACTTTATGATGCATATCTTGTTGATGTTTTTTTTTGTCTAAACTGAAAAAATAAAGTGTTGATCACAGTAAATGCTGGGAGATGAATATTTACTATGCGCTACACAGCACTGACAATGCAGGAACATCTGTTTCATGCACTCGCAGGACACTGGAGAGAGCAGTGCCATAATAGAACACTCTCCCAGTCATGCAGCTCCCAAGGTACCAAAACAGACTGCTCATAAGTGTCTGAGCTGTATTCATGGTGGAAGCCGAGGTAGAGGAGAGATCGGGGACTGAGCATTAGTGGTAGCAACAAAGTTTCAGAACTAGAACAAAGAACAGGACAAAGCAAAGAACCAGGACATGATGAACACAGCAGCGGTGTCACGGTTTGCTACGAGACAGAGGCGGACGTACTCGCAGGATAATGTTTTGCTCCAAGAATAATACAAGAAAACAGAAACCAAGCAAGCACAACATTTAGCCAAAATAAACACCAAAATCCCTTAAAAAGGCAAAATCAACAAACCGTGAACCGGCACAGGAACATTTGCACATCAACATGCACAAGACCAGACCAGGGACGACTGAAACAAAGGGGTACTTACACAGACACTAACAAGAGACTCACAAGGAACACCTGGGACTAACAAGGGGGCGTGGCTACAAAGGAGACACAGGTGGGAACACTAATGGACAGGCGTGGCTAGGGCAGACAAGACACAAAACCAAACAAAGGCAGACGTAACAACAGAGGCAGGCATGACAGGTGGGGACAAGGACAACGACAGGCAGGGTGGGGAAAGGTTATATTTCTACCTTTTCATAAACAAAATCGATTTTTAAATGGAAAAAATAATGATGCAAAAATCCTGGAGTCAGGACAGTGTAAATGGAGGCAATGGAACAAAACTAACTGGAATGGAATATGGTCCAGTTACACTCCCTAACTAAAGGAATGGACTATGTACCACCACAAGCACAGTGGCAAGCAAGGTACCTAGGTACTCTTTTTTTTTTTTGGAGAGTATGTGAACCAAAAACTTCAACAAGAAGAACATGAAGGTGGAAACACAACTGATCAGATGGTCAGAAGAGATGAAAGAGGGTGGAGTCACTGTTACTTAATGAACTTTCTAACAACAAATGATAAACATGTGTTTAAATAAACCAGCTGTCCCGGAGTTCTCCTGAGAGTCCTAGCATGTAGGTCTGGAAATTCAGCTAATTCATCCTGCTGTTTTGCAGTGATCATGTAGGGACCCTCAAAAGTCTTGAAAAAGAAGCACTGACAAATCATTACAGCCAAACTGGAACAAAACTCTGGAGAGGTCAAAGGCAATTTTACTGCACCTGTGGAGCAGTCCCGGAAAACTACCGAACTGATGAAGACATGGCTGACCGAGACTGTTATGCTGGAGAAGTTGATGTCCTTCTTGGACGAGTGGTGCCTTTTTTGTCGAACCAAGAGTCAGAAACTCTTGGAACATGAATGTGGAAACAGAAATGACAAGGTAGCCTTAGAGAGGAGAAATAGGAGGAGACTGGAGAGGATGTAGTCAAGCCTCCTGAACTGACGTGACTTTCTTACAAGAAAAGCCAAACGTGCTGAAATAAACCAACCGTCCCCGTTTTCCTGTCCGAGCCCCGGCATGTCGAGCTGGAAATTCTGCCTGTGCTGTTTTGCAATGATCATTTAGGGACCATAATCTTCCTGATGCCTTTATTTTGTAAAACCATTATAAAGGACCATTGGAGCCAAACCGGAGCATCCTGACAGTCTCCCCACAGCTAGGCAAGCTCAGGGTTTAAAAAGCGGAGTGGAGAGGGACGAGTGCTTTGTGGAAATCTGGAGAGGTCAAAGGCAATTTTACAGCACCTGTGGAGCAGTCCCGGAAAACTACCGAACTGTTAAAGACATGGCTGACCAAGACTGTTATACGCTTGAGATGTCAATGGCCTACTTGGACAAGCACATGTGAAAGTGTGACATCCAACAGAAGGTTCTTGGAGAGAATGGGACTCATTCCAGGGCCTGCCCGTTTTTACAGCTGAGAGAAAACACTGAAGCATGAGCTCAGAAGAGCAGAATGAAGTAAATAAAGCTGTAAAAGACCTGACCGCCTCTCCCTGACCGCCTCTCCCTGACTGCTTAATTGTGGGCCGCTGGGACTACGGAATAGCATGGTTTGCATTGGCTTGGACAAAAAGTCACACTGACCCCCTGTGATTTCAGCAAGACAAGCCCTAGGAGAAGAAGAAGAATGTGGCTTTCCTTTCCACACAGGAAACCCTGAGTTGAGAGCTGCAGCCCTGAGACAGATTTGTCAGCACGTATTTGAAGCTCAACAGCTCTCTCTTAACGCTGCGCCGCCTGGAATCCAGCTCTAGCCCTAGCGAAAGGGGTTCAAAGCAAGCATTTCCTCCGATCATGCATGCAACCATGTGTGCACCCATGCGTGTGTTTCTGCATGGACACTCAAGATGCTGACCACATGGCCTTCATTACCTGCTATGGACATGGCCAGAACACAGAGCTCAGAGCAGATGCTGAAGTGTTGTCTCCAAAAAAACGATCTGTGAGGGGATAATAGCACTCCTGAGCCGTACAGTGTCGTGCTCTGAGGGTAAACCTCCACAGTAAAGGGATTCCCTGCCAAGAGGCTGCATGACATTCACTTCAGAGGCCAATGTGAATAGCTCCTGCTATTCAGTGCAGTACACACAGCTGCTCCTGTGTACAGTTCATGCAAAATGTACAGTACTGCGCAAAAGCGCTGGCTGGGGGCGTCCAGATCTCACCTACTTTCTTTAAAATGGAAACTTCTTGTTCTTTTTTACTGAATTTATGTTTATCTGCATCTGTTCTGATGAGATCTGGAGCTTCTATGGGAAATATTATACTAAATACATAAATATATATTATAATATCTATTAAAATTATTATATAATATAATATATAATTTCAATAAAAAAACTGTAAAATATGCAGTATGAAAATGCAATTTAACCACATGTGAACTGTTGGAGTACATGTTTAAAATCGCAAGATGCACGTAATTCATACTGAATAGGATACTAACCGTGTGACTGCTACAAACTCGGGCCCTAATAAAGTCTCAGGTCACTGCACCTGAAGTAGATCACTGTGAACGCATGTTGGTGAATGAGGTTATTTTTCTTCTTTCTGAAGTTGGAACATGACCAGGTTTCCTGAGCGACTTGAGTTTGAAGTCTGAACTCAGTCTGTTACAGTGGAACCCTGTTTTCCTCCACCCCAGTGAAAGAACACACATTCCAGACATCTCAGGCAATCTGCTGAGCCTCAGGCCTTCTAACAGAGTGATTCACTCAGGAGAAGATGAAGTAGAAGGAGCTGCAGAGTTCACCTCCTGCTTGTCTGATCAATCACTTCACCTTCTTCTGAAACTCCTAATTTCCTCTTTCACCAACTGTACTGTAGCGAAGAGTTCAACAGAGTGATAGAGGTAAACAGAGTGATACAGAATTATACAGAGTTAAACAGAGTAATGCAGAGTGATACATAGGTAAACAGAGTGATACAGAGGTAAACAGAGTGATGCAGAGTGATACAGAGGTAAACAGAGTGATACAGAGGGATACAGAGGTAAACAGTGATGCAGAGGGATACAGAGGTAAACAGAGTGATGCAGAGTGATACAGAGGTAAACAGAGTGATGCAGAGTGATACATAGGTAAACAGAGTGATACAGAGGTAAACAGAGTGATGCAGAGTGATACAGACGTAAACAGAGTGATAGAGGTAAACAGAGTGATGCAGAGGGATACAGAGGTAAACAGAGTGATATAGAGGTAAACAGAGTGATGCAAAGTGATGCAGAGTGATACAGAGGTAAACAGTGATACAGAGGTAAACAGAGTGATACAGAGGTAAACAGAGTGATGCAGAGGGATACAGAGGTAAACAGAGTGATGCAGAGGGATACAGGGGTAAACAGAGTGATGCATAGTGATACAGAGGTAAACAGAGTGATGCAGAGGGATACAGAGGTAAACGGAGTGATGCAAAGTGATAGAGGTAAACAAAGTGATACAGAGGTAAACAGAGTGATGCAGAGGGATACAGAGGTAAACAGAGTGATGCAGAGGGATACAGAGGTAAACAGAGTGATGCATACTGATACAGAGGTAAACAGAGTGATGCAGAGGGATACAGAGTGATGCAGAGGGATACAGAGGTAAACAGAGTGATGCAGAGGGATACAGAGGTAAACAGAGTGATGCAGAGGGATACAGAGGTAAACAGAGTGATACAGAGGTAAACAGAGTGATGCAGAGGGATACAGAGTGATGCATAGTGATACAGAGGTAAACAGAGTGATGCAGAGGGATACAGAGGTAAACAGAGTGATACAGAGGTAAACAGAGTGATACAGAGTGTACACTCGTCTTCAGGTAAAGTAGAGTAGATGAGCTCTATGAGAGCAGAGCCGCTGATCTACAGAATGAAGGAAATGAAAGAGGCTGTGACTAAACTGTGAGCTCAGGACCATCTGCGCTTCCCATAACGTTACACACAGAAATCCCACAACACAGAGCCTGCGAGCTCCCTCCACCCGCTGCGACAGGGAGGAATCAGGAGTGTGTAAGTGCTGACTGAAGTCCTCAGAGAGCTGTGGAGAATCTGCTGCTGTTACATGACTTCAGCCAACTCACCCCGTCCACACGTATCTCCGTGTTTCAGCCTCCTGTCCATACAGCGTTTTAGGAGACTGAAAATGTTTTTGAGGACATTCTCCAGGGTGGAGGTTCTAAAACACTTCTCAGGGTGAAGGTTTTTGAGGACACTCTCCAGGGTAGAGGTTCTTAAGAATGCTCTTTGTTTTAGGAAACAGTGCTTAGGGCAGAGGTTTTAGAATATTCTCTCCAGGGTGGAAATTTTAAAAACACTCTTCAGGGTGGAGAATTTAAAAAACACCCTATACGGTGGAGGTTCTAGAAGACGTTCCTCAGGGTAGAAGCAACCACAAGGTTTAAAGAGTTTTTGAAAACACTCTTCAGGATGGATGTTTTGGAAACACTTTTCAGGGTAGTGGTTCCTTAGAATGCTCTCTAGGGTGGAGGTTTTAGAAAATGCTCTTCAAGGTGGACAATTTAAAAAACACTCTCCCGGGTGAATGATTTAAAAATGTTCTCTAGGGTGGAGGTTTTAGAAAATGCTCTTAATGGTGGAAGTTTTGGAAAACATTCCTTAGGGTAGAAGTTTTGGCAACCACAAGGTTTAAAGGGTTTTTGAAAACAGTCTCTAGGGTGGATGTTTTGGAAACACTTTTCAGGATGGAGGTTTTAGAAAACATTCTCCAGGGTGGAGGCTTTTAAACATGGTCTTCAGGGTGGAGGTTTATGAGAAATCTGTTATCAGTGTTTTTGAGCAGGCTTTTTGAAGACGCTGGCGATCCTGATGTTAACTTGTGTGCAGTTGTTGACTGCAAGTGTCCTTTCTGTTTCAGCACACTGAGACAGAACGTCCTGCTTCACATTTGGAGATGAGAAGTGTGTGGATGATCAGCATCACCATGGCAACATCACTACATGAAGGCCAGGTGTAAACACCCAGGACTCAGTGTGTGCCTTGTTTTTCGGGTGGTTACTATGATGTTTCAGGTGGTTTCTTTTGCAGTTGATATGGTATTACAGGTGTTGATGGGAAGTTACTGCATAAGTGACATGGATGTTGCTAAGATGTTTCTTAGTTGTTGCTATGGTTCCACCGTGTTGGGGAACCCTCATCCATCATTGGAACTGCTAATGAACTCTTGGAGCTGGACCACATTGGTGAGAAAACGTGACATTACTATTAAGCAGGAAAGTAAAATTGGACCCTACCTGTTCACACTGGAGAGTCTATTCAGATCAAACTAGATCAGATACTATGTGGATATCAAACGCAGGTCAATTCAAGGTGTAACCAGCCTATATGTGTCGGGTTGGGTTATGGAGACCTACTGTTTGTACATGTTTGAAATATTTGTTGTTAGAACAGATGCTTTCATCTTGGTGCTGCATTTATGTCTGTTTTGCCTCGTTAATGCTGCTTCCTGAGGAATTGACAATTGTGATATTGCCCCCTGCTGGGCTGGTTTTAGTTATGGTTTTTGTGTTCTCGTGTGGATGAAGAGAGATCTTCAGAAATGCTGGTAGAGATGGATGGAAAAACCTGACACATGATTTTTCTGGACACATGCGAACAGGGATTAAA
>NC_132899.1:1312093-1315376 GCF_030463535.1 Salminus brasiliensis
GGAACATTGCTGTGAGGATTGGTTTGCATTGCATGACAAAAGTGTTAGTGATGCCAGGATGTTGGATGATGATCATCACCACCCCACCTCATCATCCCCAATTCCCCAACTCATCCCATTTAAAAGTACTGGATGGAGCTCCTCCACCATCATTCCAGAGAACACAGTTCTTCCACTGCTGGGGGGCTTCATACCCCTCTAGCCCACGCCTGGCATTAGACTGCATGGAGCCGATAGGGTCATGATGTTGATCTGCTCCAGAGAGTCCTATTCTATTGGCAGTACTTCTCTACAGGGACTAGACAAGCGGTGTGCGGGTGTAACTTAAAGTAGGTGAATGCATTCGTTAGAAAGGGTGTCCATAAACATTTGAACAGCTCAATCATTCCAGAGAACACAGTTCTTCCACTGCTCCACAGCTCAATGCTGGGGGGCTTTATACCCCTCTAGCCCACGCTCTGTTCTATTGGTCAGTTCTTTTCTATGGGGATTATAAGCTGTCTGTGGATGCTTGGGTTAGAAGAAGGTGGAATCATTAGAAGGGTTGTCTGGATACTTTAGGAGATGAACACGGTCCATTATACAGCGCTGATCTGGTTAACAATGGTTTTACGCCTTTAAGAGATGAACACTGAACACACTCCTCAAACCAAGGTGCGCAATGCGTTAAGCATGCAGTTAGCACCATGCTAATTGGTGGGGTATAGGCTTGTCAGCTATGACAACTAAAAATTGCACTTCAGACAACAAAACTAGATTTGGAACTAGATTCAAGCTGGCTGTGTGAATGGTCAGTTCAATTTCAGCTGATTCTGTGAACCCTGCTTCCATATAGATCAGGGGGTCAAACTCTCAGTTCCTGCAGCTCTGAATATGATCTCCTTCCATTTCTAACACTGAATTCAATCACTAAAGACTTCCTAATTAGCAGATGAGTTGAATCAGGTGTGTTTAATGAGGTGCAACACCAAACCCGCAGAGCAATGGATCTCCGGTGGGCCTGCAGCACTGGAGCCCTACATGTGGTGTAGATCAACCTATTGTGTAAGCAGTACCATTGCAACACGTCTCCTGGTTCTATGTTACAGATGGATGCATTTCAGTTTTGGAATCATCTGGTATTCTCTGGAAACGTTAGTCGTAATAGGAACAGGGTTCAGTGCACAAACAGTCACGGTCAACCCCCAGAAACTGAGACACCAGCAAAAAAAAAGGTCAAATGCAGGAGATACAGAGCTACAGGGCTAGGATACAGAGCCAAGACACTGACTGAAAAGACGGTCTAGAGAGGTAGATCATGTCCCAGAGCGACCATCAGGTGTCTTCTGTACAGACATGCATGCTATGATTTCTGGGCTGAAAATGTGTCCTACCATTGCCTCGGAAGAATTTGAAAAGAGAGAATAACTTACTACACAAATCGATGCTGACCGCTGGCTATTTCTACATGTTGGACACAACACGTCCAAACAGTCCCTCTCTGCATTAGGAAATATTGCAGACTTCTACACTCTCTGAATATAAATGACAGCTGACAGTCTCACAGCTTACAGTCTCTGAATATGAAGAACTGGTGAGGGTTTTACCCCACACAGGAGAACAACAATAGGAGTAAGATCCCAGCAAGCGCCAAAACTCCACAAATAATAATCACAGTTAAAAATCTATCACCAGGAGGAAAGTATGGCTAAACGTTCACCAACAGGAGAAGAATAAAGCTAGAGAACACCAATAGGGGGCAGCACAAATATGAATCCTCCAATAGGAAACCGAAAAAAGATACAGCTCCAAATCCTCTAAGAAGAGAACAGTGGTTCTTTTGGGTTCATTTGGGTTCTCCCTCTGGGACCCTCCTTAGTACCAGGATTAGACAACACAATGTTTCGGTCCTTTACGAAGGTCACTGTGTGGGTTACGCAAACACTTGTTGTGCCATAGACTTGTGCTGGGTCTTGATCGGGAGACCACAGTGTCCACAGCACACATTTGAAGCCAAACAAGGGTTGTTGGGGTGGAGGGTCAAGAAACTGTCAGTCATGACTACAGAGGCTCTGGGTGTGAGGCTAACAGTTCAGTGTTGAGATCTGTGCCTGGGTGTCAGTGTGGGCTGTCTGTCCTTCTAAGAGAACCTGAGGTAACGGTAAGATGTCGCTAACTTTACTTACACGTAGCTACCAGCTTCACTGTATGTGATCAAAAGGTCTCATAGAGTTGTAATCGGTTGCGATGAACGGTCAGAAAGGCAGGAATTCATCGTTTCACATTTACATTTACTGAATTTAGAAGACGCTCTTCTCCAGAGTTCTTACAGAAGAGCTTCACCGATGTTCGTCACCATGTTTACAGATGTTTACAGATGTTACAGATGTCGTAGGACATGTCAAACTAGATGGAAAAATACGACAATATCAGACATGCTGTCGGGGTGTCAGGCTGAACTGGTGTAGTCCGATCCGGGCGTAAGGGACCGTTCCTACACTGTGGGGGAGCTCCTTTGAGACCCTGTGTGCTGTGGCTAATAAAACGACAGTGAATTGAGCAGAGCTGGAGGTTCTGCTTCTTCTCTGTGGTCAGAAATGACAGGGCTGAATGCTTGAAGGAGACTGGGTTCTCCCGAGG
Source organism: Salminus brasiliensis (assembly GCF_030463535.1). Taxonomy (NCBI): domain Eukaryota; kingdom Metazoa; phylum Chordata; class Actinopteri; order Characiformes; family Bryconidae; genus Salminus; species Salminus brasiliensis. The sequence goes on from NC_132899.1 coordinate 1,314,713, forward strand.
CTTCCAGGCTACTGGCACTCTCAGCCTGTGCATCTCTGCTTCTGTTTTTCTGCATCTTTTGTTTATTCCATGGCAACCAAACACGGAGTGCCAGCATCCAGAACCAAAGTCAACAGCATCTCAGAGGAACTTCATGCACATGATTTCACACATGGTTCTGTTTTGCCAGGAAAATGTTCTCCTTCCCAAACAAGCGGCGGCTGTTTTTGGAGCGCCTGTGCTGAGAACTTTACCATTTAACTGGGGAAGCTCTCCTCGCCAAGTGTCTTCTGATTGCATTAAGTTGATGAACGCTACAGGCTGCTGAACTGAATCCCAGTTTAAATACAAAACGTACCCACTCTCTCCAACTGGTACTGGCCTTCAGCCTCGCTGATGCTGTTGGGAGTCTTCTCGGCCTTCTTGGTTGAAGCTTTCACTGAAAACAAGAACAGAGGAAAGATGTTAGCACTTCTAGCACCTGGATCCCAGTGTATCACACCAGTACAGCCCCCACCAGCGCTGAGTTTCCCAAAAGCATTTATAAGGCTAAATACTTCAGCAACCAGTTCCCAACCATGCTTAATTACCTTTTCCCAGAAACTAAACCTAACCTAAAAAACCTGTGACCTCGCTCACATTCAGTGACTAACCCGACCTCCACTATCAACAAAGAACTTCCTGA
>NC_132899.1:1315576-1365258 GCF_030463535.1 Salminus brasiliensis
CTTGGGTTAGAAGAAGGTGGAATCATTAGAAGGGTTGTCTGGATACTTTAGGAGATGAACACGGTCCATTATACAGCGCTGATCTGGTTAACAATGGTTTTACGCCTTTAAGAGATGAACACTGAACACACTCCTCAAACCAAGGTGCGCAATGCGTTAAGCATGCAGTTAGCACCATGCTAATTGGTGGGGTATAGGCTTGTCAGCTATGACAACTAAAAATTGCACTTCAGACAACAAAACTAGATTTGGAACTAGATTCAAGCTGGCTGTGTGAATGGTCAGTTCAATTTCAGCTGATTCTGTGAACCCTGCTTCCATATAGATCAGGGGGTCAAACTCTCAGTTCCTGCAGCTCTGAATATGATCTCCTTCCATTTCTAACACTGAATTCAATCACTAAAGACTTCCTAATTAGCAGATGAGTTGAATCAGGTGTGTTTAATGAGGTGCAACACCAAACCCGCAGAGCAATGGATCTCCGGTGGGCCTGCAGCACTGGAGCCCTACATGTGGTGTAGATCAACCTATTGTGTAAGCAGTACCATTGCAACACGTCTCCTGGTTCTATGTTACAGATGGATGCATTTCAGTTTTGGAATCATCTGGTATTCTCTGGAAACGTTAGTCGTAATAGGAACAGGGTTCAGTGCACAAACAGTCACGGTCAACCCCCAGAAACTGAGACACCAGCAAAAAAAAAGGTCAAATGCAGGAGATACAGAGCTACAGGGCTAGGATACAGAGCCAAGACACTGACTGAAAAGACGGTCTAGAGAGGTAGATCATGTCCCAGAGCGACCATCAGGTGTCTTCTGTACAGACATGCATGCTATGATTTCTGGGCTGAAAATGTGTCCTACCATTGCCTCGGAAGAATTTGAAAAGAGAGAATAACTTACTACACAAATCGATGCTGACCGCTGGCTATTTCTACATGTTGGACACAACACGTCCAAACAGTCCCTCTCTGCATTAGGAAATATTGCAGACTTCTACACTCTCTGAATATAAATGACAGCTGACAGTCTCACAGCTTACAGTCTCTGAATATGAAGAACTGGTGAGGGTTTTACCCCACACAGGAGAACAACAATAGGAGTAAGATCCCAGCAAGCGCCAAAACTCCACAAATAATAATCACAGTTAAAAATCTATCACCAGGAGGAAAGTATGGCTAAACGTTCACCAACAGGAGAAGAATAAAGCTAGAGAACACCAATAGGGGGCAGCACAAATATGAATCCTCCAATAGGAAACCGAAAAAAGATACAGCTCCAAATCCTCTAAGAAGAGAACAGTGGTTCTTTTGGGTTCATTTGGGTTCTCCCTCTGGGACCCTCCTTAGTACCAGGATTAGACAACACAATGTTTCGGTCCTTTACGAAGGTCACTGTGTGGGTTACGCAAACACTTGTTGTGCCATAGACTTGTGCTGGGTCTTGATCGGGAGACCACAGTGTCCACAGCACACATTTGAAGCCAAACAAGGGTTGTTGGGGTGGAGGGTCAAGAAACTGTCAGTCATGACTACAGAGGCTCTGGGTGTGAGGCTAACAGTTCAGTGTTGAGATCTGTGCCTGGGTGTCAGTGTGGGCTGTCTGTCCTTCTAAGAGAACCTGAGGTAACGGTAAGATGTCGCTAACTTTACTTACACGTAGCTACCAGCTTCACTGTATGTGATCAAAAGGTCTCATAGAGTTGTAATCGGTTGCGATGAACGGTCAGAAAGGCAGGAATTCATCGTTTCACATTTACATTTACTGAATTTAGAAGACGCTCTTCTCCAGAGTTCTTACAGAAGAGCTTCACCGATGTTCGTCACCATGTTTACAGATGTTTACAGATGTTACAGATGTCGTAGGACATGTCAAACTAGATGGAAAAATACGACAATATCAGACATGCTGTCGGGGTGTCAGGCTGAACTGGTGTAGTCCGATCCGGGCGTAAGGGACCGTTCCTACACTGTGGGGGAGCTCCTTTGAGACCCTGTGTGCTGTGGCTAATAAAACGACAGTGAATTGAGCAGAGCTGGAGGTTCTGCTTCTTCTCTGTGGTCAGAAATGACAGGGCTGAATGCTTGAAGGAGACTGGGTTCTCCCGAGGCTTCCAGGCTACTGGCACTCTCAGCCTGTGCATCTCTGCTTCTGTTTTTCTGCATCTTTTGTTTATTCCATGGCAACCAAACACGGAGTGCCAGCATCCAGAACCAAAGTCAACAGCATCTCAGAGGAACTTCATGCACATGATTTCACACATGGTTCTGTTTTGCCAGGAAAATGTTCTCCTTCCCAAACAAGCGGCGGCTGTTTTTGGAGCGCCTGTGCTGAGAACTTTACCATTTAACTGGGGAAGCTCTCCTCGCCAAGTGTCTTCTGATTGCATTAAGTTGATGAACGCTACAGGCTGCTGAACTGAATCCCAGTTTAAATACAAAACGTACCCACTCTCTCCAACTGGTACTGGCCTTCAGCCTCGCTGATGCTGTTGGGAGTCTTCTCGGCCTTCTTGGTTGAAGCTTTCACTGAAAACAAGAACAGAGGAAAGATGTTAGCACTTCTAGCACCTGGATCCCAGTGTATCACACCAGTACAGCCCCCACCAGCGCTGAGTTTCCCAAAAGCATTTATAAGGCTAAATACTTCAGCAACCAGTTCCCAACCATGCTTAATTACCTTTTCCCAGAAACTAAACCTAACCTAAAAAACCTGTGACCTCGCTCACATTCAGTGACTAACCCGACCTCCACTATCAACAAAGAACTTCCTGAGAAGGATTATATCCAGCAGTTCAGCACATACAGGACTAATTCTGGGGAAAGGGATCCGCATGGAAATGGAGGAGTAAGGATTTAAAAAAAAGTATTATCAAACAATATTTTTATTTAATTATAAATACTACTATTAATATTATTAATAATAATAATAAAACAAGTAATACGTTAGTCAAATATACTATATACTATAATAACTAGGCCTGTCACATTATTTCTATGTTTTGATGTAGAAGTATTTGAGATAAACTATATTATTGTGATTTTAAGATCATTTGATACTGCTGACTTAATGATAATACAAATATCATAATAATGCAATTACATCCTCTTAAAGAGCAATTGACGCTATTATTAAAAAATATTAAGACATTGGAATTGGAATTTCCAAAAATGATTAATTTAATTAGTTTAAATAATTGTCTTGACAGGTCTAATAATCCGGTCACTTTCAGCTTAACTCAAATAGCACGGGCTTTAAAACAAATAGGCAGTAATAATAATAATAATAATAATAATAATAATAATGACAGTTATATAGATTTTTGTTGATATGAGTATATGTGTATTTTAAATCAGATGATCAGATTTCAGTATAATATAATAATATCTGATTTATATTTTAAAAAAGAAATATCATATCTCTACACTTAATCAATGTTTTGGTTGGTCTCTGTGTGTTAGGGGAGGAGTCAACAAAGACGTTCCTGAAGCTCATTCATTAAGTTTTGGTGAATGAAACTCTTTGGGGAAACTCCGTTATTCACTGAGACTGATCATTTTTGGGAAACTCGTCCCAGCTCAGATTAGAATGCAGAGTATGGTGTTTCACTCTCTCTGTGTGTCTCTGCACATCCATAACCACTTTCATCACCAGATCCGTCAATCACTTTTTCTAGTCATCCAGGGACCCCTAAGTGAACTGACAGCAGCGCCGCTCTCTGCTTTGTCCATCGCCTCGTCCACACTCCCATTTTCAGAGCTAACAGACATCCCACAGCTGCAGAGCAGAAAAACACAAGCAGGACTCCTGGACTGAGAACAGAGAAGGACCTCTATCAGCATCTGCAGGATAAGCTGCTCTGGAATAAAAGCGAAATAAACCTTCGTCTGATTTTTTCACTCATGTTTTGATCATTGAAGTTTTCTACTTAATGACCTTAACACTGAACTGCTCCTGAGGAACATCGTCTCAGGCAGACAGTCAGGTGAGACTACAGGAGCTAATCATTGGCCCCCTTACTCTTGTAGCTCCACCTTACTGGTCATCATCTGGTGATGCACAGTGTGTGTTAGCCTCCTCTACACCTTCTTCAGGGGTCAGCTTCTGACCACAGAGCTGCTCTTGTACCACCTAAATCTTATATGGTCAACAGCAATCCTGTAGTCTGACCAGTGAATATGTCTGATCAGCCTGAAATCTGCATACCCCACATCATAGACCCACATCAGATACTCAAGTACAAGGTAGGGGTTTCTAATAAAATGGCCAGTGAGTGGAAGCATAAGGTAGGTGTTTCTAATAAAGTGGCCAGTGAGTGGAAGCACAAGGTAGGTGTTTCTAATAAAGTGGCCAGTAAGAGGAAGCACACCATAGGTGTTTCCAATGAAATGTCAGAAGAGTGAGGGGCTAAACCTGCACAGCCGAGTGCTATTCAGTAAGTTCTGGTAGCAGGTGAAGGTTTTGGGGTTAATTGTAAAGTGAAGAGCTCCACAGTGTGAATAATTAACAGTGAACAGGAGCAGATGAAAGCCTCTCACTGTGTGAGTAGCGCAGATCGCTCAGCATCGGCTACGGAGATTACTCACACAGAGCAGTGGAGATGGTCTATGGAGGCGTGTGCTAATCAGGTGTATAATATCATTTGTTTTTATGGTGAACCCAGCGACCCCCTGATGAAGCTTTAATCTACTTATGAATATGCTAATAAACCAGAGCCATCGGACACTTTTTACCAATGAGCAATCAAATTCTGAAGGACAGAAAGAAGGACATGTAACACGATTCAATAAAGACTGAGGACAGAAATCTGCAGAAAAAATTGACACGTTTGATTTTTAGGATTAGGTGAATGCTTTCTAATAACATTAATAATAATCATGAATACACAAAAGTACCTAAAAATAGAAAATAGGGAATCAGACATTTGGGATAAGGTATGAGGTTAGATGTATAAATTGCATACATTATATGGACTAAAGTATTGGGACACATGCCCATTCGCTGCTTCTTCTGAAATCAAGGGTATTTTTAAAAAGGGTTCATCCTGTCTCTACTGTCCAGAGAAGAAGACTTTCTACTAGATTTTGGAGGAGGAGCATTGCTGTGAGGATTTGATTGCATTCAGCAACAAGAACATTAGTGAGTTCACCACCCCACCTCATCATCCCAATTCCCCAACTCATCCCAAGTACTGGATGGAGCTCCTCCACCATCATTCCAGAGAACACAGTTCTTCCACTGCTCCACAGCTCCTCAATGCTGGGGGGCTTTATACCCCTCTAGCCCACGCCTGGCATTAGGCATGGAGTGTGTCTACACCATATTTACATTTACTGCATTTAGCTGACACTCTTCTCCAGAGCGACTTACACGGTTACTCGTGTTACAAAGGCAGAGTCAATGTAGTGTAAGAAGTCTTGCCCAAGGACTCTTATTGGTGTAGTGCAGCAAAGTCACCCAGACCGGGAATCAACCGCCAGTCTCCCACGTGGTGTGGTAGCTCACGGGCAGGTAGTTATCCATAGCACCACACCAACCACCAATTTGGACATATTGTGTATTTCATGTCCTTTAAAATCAGATGTCGTCCCAACAGTTGGTGTGGAACTGCTGTGGTGTTGATGCTCTGAAGGCATCTTGTTTGCTTGCTCCTCAGAACCTTTACAGATTGAGGAGTCAGGAATAACAAGCGTCCACCAAACATCAGAGAACATCGACTTTAGTGTCAGACCTCTAAACAGAAACAGAAGCAGACTCCATCAGTGACTCACTCGTCTCAGCATCTTCACCAGGTCTTCAGACAGGCCTGATTTTTATCTGAAAGCTTGTTTTCTATAGTTTCACCTCCATGTTTTGAAAAGCATTGCTGTTAATAAAAAAAAAAACTTGTATCTCCAGACTTGAATCTGCAGCTTTCAGGAAACTCTCACGTTCTACAGAAGGTTGGTTGAGTGATGCCAAAGAAGGAACACTTTTGGATGTTTGTTTGTGATGTTAGTTCTAGGAGTATGAAGGTTTAAGGAACCTGCACTTGAGGTAAAGGTTCCTTACCAGTGAAGGGGTTCTTCGCCCTCACTTTGTCACAAACATGCTTCTTACTGGAACCAAAAGCAGTTCTTCTGTGGCATCGCTCAAAGAACCTTCTGTAGTATCTTTATTTTTAAGAACAGTCAACGGATGAGATAGAAAAGTGAGATGAGATAGAAGATATTTTAAAGAGAAATTAAAAATTATTTTACCTGTGGAAACAGCCTTCCATACACACAGTCAATCAATCAATCAATCAATCAACCTTTATTTGAATTACATTTACACCAAACAGGAACTGGATAAAAAAACAGAGCAGAAAAGCTCAGTTGCTAGGTTGTTACTGCATTGTTGCTATGGTATCCCATGTGGTTGCAATGGTGTCTCAGGTGGTCTCTCAAGTGGTTTCAGAGTTCAGAGTTCATCTGGTTTCAGAACAAAGTTCATCTGTTCATCTCACATTAGCAAAAGCAAACAGTACTGAGAAGTGAGGCAATGTTAGCAGTTAGCATCCAAAATAAAAGCTAAAGCTAATGCTAATGCTAACTCACCATTCCACCTTAAATTGCGCCGCAGTTGCAGTGTGTACATGTCAGCAGCAGAGCTTCACTGCTGTGTTATTTAAGGTGGAACAGAGAGTTCGGGAAGATGAAAACTTCACAAAATGTTGTTCTAAGTTCTGCAGTTTTTCTCAGCGCTGCCAAAAAAACCCACCCAGTCTGGTTGTGTCTGAGCAACGACAGAGATCTGTTCTCCCATTTTCTCCATTTAAGAAGATCTAACGATCCTCCCATCCCATCCTCTGGAATTCCACCTGCTTAGAACCTTAACTATGGTGGAAATGCTCTGTTCTACCAGTGAGAGAACCACGCTCCTTTCTCTGGTTCTAGATCAGCTCTGAACAGTGCATTCAGAACCGAGGAGGAGGCTAAGGCTAAAGCTAATGCTAATGCTAATTCACACACACTCATCCCTCAAAATCCGCGGAAGACAAGAGTCCAAGCTCTTTTCTGTCCTGCACCAAAGTGGTGGAACAAGCTTCCCCTGGGTGTCCGAACGGCCGAGTCGCTCGCTGTCTTCAAACGCAGACTGAAGACCCTCCTCTTCAGAGAGTACTTGGACGAATAAGTTCTATGGTCACCTTATTGTCTTGTGTTTAGTAATGTCTAAAGCTTAGAGGTATCTTTTGAATTATTAGTCTATTCTAACTAGCTGAGGTTTTTCTTGGGTAAATAGCAAAGCACTTTGTAAGTCGCTCTGGATAAGAGCGTCTGCTAAATGCCGTAAATGTAAATGTAAATGTAATGTGATCAGACTGCAGAGCTGTAGAGGAGCTGAATGGTCAGGTGGGTCAGTCAGACTGGACTGTAGGATATTAAACACTATAGGGTTTAAAACAGTCATTTAAAAAGCTGCTCCAATCAAAGTAGATCAGATTAGAATTTAGTCTGATTACAGAAACTGCTACTAAACAGTGATTTTACTGCTGTTTACTGCTGTGGATTAGCATTAGCTTACTTTACCTGTGGGGCTGCATTATTTATAGAAACACAGAGATCAGATCGGATCAGATGATAGTCAGTGTTTTGCACTCCATTCATTTCTATGGGAAAACATCCACCAAACTCCCTTGCTATGCAGAAACCGTTCACAAATAAACAACAACAACAAAACAAACACTAGAGAGGAACAGTCTTGCAGTTTGGATTGTGCGGTTCGCTTTGATCTAACAGGATAACTCGTTTCCTTGCTCGCTCTCCTGCCTGATCACACCTGCTGTAGGTAAACAGGTCTGCCTGTGGGAGAAGATGCCTGAGAGAGTGAGTCACTGACTCTGCATCTGCTTCCAATTATCTCTCGCTCCGGCCCACTTTCAGTCGTGCACACAGCAGCCCGGACTACGGCACCGCCACGTTTGATTTACTCTCTTTCTCACCGCTACACAAACCATTAGGCTACTGTGTGGGCCGCCCGGTGCATAGACAAGCATCGGAGGCAGGGTAAATCACCACTGCCGTAACACTTTTACAGGAGCAGGAAAAAACACTGGACTTAGATTTGATTCCAATGTATTTTGGGAAGATTTCTGTCGGATAATCACACTGTGAAGCTGCCGTCTGTAAACAGTGTGAAAAACAATAATCTGCTCTCTGGAGCAGATCATCATCATGACCCTAGTGGCTCCATGCTGCCTAATGCCAGGCGTGGACTAGAGGGGTATAAAGCCCCCCAGCATTGAGGAGCTGTGGAGCAGTGGAGGAGCTGTGTTCTCTGGAATGATGGTGGAGGAGCTCCATCCAGTACTTTTGGGATGAGTTGAGGAGTTGGGGAGGATGAGGTGGGGTGGTGATCATCATCCAACAACATCCATGGCCACATTAACTCTGTTGTAGCTGAATGCAATCAAATCCTCACAGCAATAATCCTCCACAATCTAGGAGAAAGTCTTCTTCCCTGGACAGTAGAGACAGTTACTCCAACAAAGGCTGGATAAATACCCTTGATTTTAGAAGACACAACGAATGAGAAGATTTAGCTAGCATTTTAAATGTATTGTGATGTGATGTAATGATGATGTATACAGTCATAATATACAATGCAAAAGTTTGGTCACCCCAAGTGTTGCAAAGCTCAGATTTTGATCAGCAAATAAGGCCTCAGTCATGTCACAGGTTGTATTTAGAAGTTTAGATCGGCTGAAATAAATTTCTAAGCTTTAGAAATTCTGTGACTCTTGAAATCGTATACTAACACTCATCATCATGAGCTCCTCACGTGCTTGATATCCTTGGTCTAAGTTGTGGTTTTCACGAGGACGTCTGAGAGAGTTCAAGTTCATGTGCATATCGCTTCTCTGGTTTCTACGTGGTCACCTTGAGGATTCGGCGACTAATCCCTAAGCTCCTATTTCTGTCAAGCAAGTTTAGTTGCGCCTGACGAGCACGGAGTTTCGTTAGTTTCTTTTTTTGGTCTAGCCTTACTCCCCTTGTTTATTTTTCCCATCACGCCTAGCTCCCTGGCTACCAACCAGCCTCAGGTGGCTTTCATGTTTTTGCCCATGTTCATTTGTCACGTTGGTATTTTGTTTAATCGTTATCCCTTGTGTTATGCTGCATTCTTGTGTTCACCCCTGTTTTGTTTATTAAAGTCTTGCATCGCACCGTTCCGGCGAGTGTTCACCCGTCATTGATCTAGCCAGTCATGACATTGATGCCACCAGGCAGGGGAAGACTATAAGAAGAGAACCAAGCCTTTCCAGTTATCGGTTTCTACAGTGGGTAATGTTTGAGAGAAAAAAGAGGCGAAGGTCAAGATGAGATCTGGAAGACCAAGAAAACTCTCAGAGATGCTCATATGCTTTTAAGACCAATCCGAACCCTTATGTAAGACTGCTAAGAGTCTAGACCCAAGTCAGGAGGGTGGTGCATCGGCCTACTTGGTCCTCATGGAAGAGTCCTTCAGTGTGACCTCACCACAAAACCCAGGGTTTGGAATGTGCCACAGAACATCTGGGAATGGCCCTAACAGTCCGCTGACCTGCCAGACAACATTTGTAGATAGACCCTAAACAAGCTGTGCAGCAAGACAACCCGAAAATGTTGCAGAACTAAGGAACGTCTGCAAAGACGGTTGGAAAACATCCAACTACAACAACTTGTAGCTATAAAAAGGTGTTTGCAAGCTGTTACAAAATCCTGACACTTTAAACACTGTCCAATCTTTGAAAATATTTTGTTTTATATACTGTTATGCTGATACTCAGCATTGGACTGGAGTGATCTCCATTCTTAATTAAGCTACAATGCTCCCTGTTATTTACAGTTCGTTATTTGCTGCTCTCAGACCCATCTGTCAAAATAAAGAGCAGAATAAGTGCACAGGAGTCTGATCTCAGGTCCTGCACTGGTTCTCCTTCTGAAGTGCTTTGTGAATGCAGACCCTTCGCTCACATAAATCAAGTGTCTAAGTGTGTTGATCTAGGACCAGCTCCCACTCGGCCTAGGCGATTGTATTTACTGAGCTTTGACAGGCAGAAACTGACCCTAAATTCACACTAGGACTAATAAATGAGATTAATATGGTCTCGGGTCTGCTTTAGGCGTCCAGGGGTTTGCTTAATAAAACTGTGAGAACTGTCAAGTTTGAGGCTCAGAATAAAAGTAAGGAAAAATGAGGAGAAGCTGGAGAGAAACCATGGATAAGCCACAGCAGAGCGTACTCAAATCACAGAGTATAGGAGTAAAGCAGGGAAGGCAGGAAACCAACGGAAACATCAACCCACATCACTCAAAAGTGCTGCTTTTTTCTTTTTCTCTCAGCTCTAAAAATCCATCAGAAACCAAACCAAACCACAACAGCTCTGCTGACAAACAGCAAAACACACCAAGTATCCATCTCTCTCAAACTGAACAAAGCTCAGAACATTACAGTATGAGCGGAATCTGGGATCCAGCACTCTACAGAGCTTTAGAAAACACTCCAGACGGAGCTGCTGAGGATAAAAAATAAGCTTTTTAATGGTTCAGCTGAGCCAAAACAGGGTGTGTGAAGTTTATTTTGCAGCTCCATATTTGTTGCACAGCTTGTACGAAAGAAATATGGCGTTGAAAGTTTATTAGGAACACCTGTACACCTTATCTGATCTTCCATTCCTTTTCCTAGTGCACTATAGACCCCTGTGGTGCGGCCTAAGCTTTCGGTCTTTGTTTTCCTTCCATTACTTTTACTTTTCTACTTGAAGTCGTTCTGAAACCAGTACTTTTACACTTTTACTGGAGTAAAAAGCTTCAGTTGATACTTCAGCTTCTATAGAAGTCTTTTAAACCCTCATATCTCCACTTCTACCTGAGTCATGAATGTCAATACTATAGACACCTTTGGTCTGGATTTCACAGAGAAGATCAGAACCCAATCCTGTGCTCTTCAGTGTTTCCTCATCTGACTATGCTCTTCTGTCCTCTTTGGTGTAAAATAAAACACTGCAGCTCCAGAGTGAGAGGAGTGATTTACAGTAAAGTAGTCCAGGAGCTGAACCAACACAAGACCTTCAACTCAGACCCAGAAGAGAGAATCAGGAGGTTGATGAAAATGACGGAAATGGAACTTTTTCCTTTTCTGACTGATCGACTGGAGTAGAACCTGTGTTCCTCTAAGTTTCTCTTCTGAAAGCACTCAGAAAACAAAACATTAAAATGCACTTGAGCACAAGGAACTAAAGTTACTACACACCTCTGGTTATCTGTGTGATGCTCTACCTCACTCCATTTATTAATACTGAATGTATTAATACTGACCCTGGGTCTGTAAATGTACCTTGTAGCAATAAACCTGCAGAATTTATAAAGTCTATAAAAGCAATGCGTTTATTCTTCAGCAGCTGATTTTAAACTCAATGACAGACTGAAACAAAACCAGCGGCTACTCTGAAATTTAAAGACCTCTATTAAGATTTTACAGCCATGTTTTCAGACCACTCTCAGCTTTAGGGCTGTATGGAGCTCTTTGTCAAGGACCTGCAGAAAGGCAGTAACACTTTACAACCCCACTGAACCTCCAGGAAGAACCATCTTTACCAAACCTACAGCCTGCAGCTTCTCATGAAGTATACCACATCATATATTATTAACAGAGATAAAGACAAACTAACTAACTAACTAATAATGTAACGTTTGTAATGCAATGTGAGGATTTGACATTCAATTCATTCAGGAAGTACCAAAGTCTCCTATAATTGTTTTGTCATTACTTTACATTACATTACCTGCAGATGATTCATACTGGATTATGGACTGCACAGTTATTACTGTCAGACTATAAACCTACTCACACTGCAGATTCAAACTGGAATTAAAAGACACCACAAATTCTACTGTCTGTCTTTAAAAGCACAAACTACACACACAAACTACAGCAGATTCATACTGGATTAAAAGCAATCCCTAATGACCACAATAATAGACATCCCTAATGACCCTAATAAAAGACACCACAAATTCTACTGTCTGTCTTTAAAAGCACAAACTACATACACAAACTATAGCAGATTCATACTGGATTAAAAGCAATCCCTAATGACCACTGCCAGACCAAAAACTGGAATTAAAAGACACCACAAATTCTACTGTCTGTCTTTAAAAGCACAAACTACACACACAAACTACAGCAGATTCATACTGGATTAAAAGCAATCCCTAATGACCACTGCCAGACCAAAAACTCCACACACTGCAGATTCATACTGGATAAAAGTCCAATCACAATGGATACTGTCAGACTAAAAACTACATACATACAAGATTCATACCGGATTAAAATCAAACCACAAGGACTACTGTCAGACTGTAGAAAATACACACTGCAGCAGATTCATACTGGAATAAAATCACAGCACACTCAGACTACTAAAAAGTATACCGACAGCAGCAGATTCATACTGGTTTGAAAATGTATCACATTTATTACTGTCAGACTGTAAAAACTACACACAGTGCAGGAAATACATACTGGATTACATTTAAACCACAGTTATAACCATCAGACTGCAAACAACACAAACTGCAGATTCATACTGGATTAAAATGACTACACAGTTATTACGGTCAGACTGTAAACCTACAAACACACTGCAGATTCATACTGGATTAAAAAGACACCACAATTTCTACTGTCAGACTTTAGAACCTGCACATACTGCAGCAGATTCATACTGGAATAAAATCACAGCACACTCAGACTACTAAAAAGTATACCTACAGCAGCAGATTCAGACTGTATAAACTACACACAGTGCAGTAAATACATACAGGATTCAATTCACAGTTATAACCGTCAGACTGCAAACAACACAAACTGCAGATTCATACTGGATTAAAAAAAAACACAGTTTTTACTGTGAGACTTTAAGACCTGCACATACTGCAGCAGATTCATCCTGGATTAGTTCTAACTACAGTACAACTGCAGAGCTTCTCCAGCTCCAGTAGGGCCTTGGATCTCAGTACTGCATCTGCCGTTACCTGACTCATACTGGACTGAAGCCTACCTGACTTTGCCACGGCTCCGGCTTGTTTCCCAGAGGCCGGTTTGGCTTTGGGTTTGTTCCGGACAGTCCGAGACTGGATGTCATCTCCCCGGACTTCTCCTTCTGCTGGGTTCTCCTCCTGCATGGGGAGGCGGTAGTAATGCTCCCGGCTCAGCAGCTCCTGCATGTAATAATCCTCATCCTCAGCCGGATGGCCCAAACAGCCCTGGGGCAGCAATCCCACACCGCCAAGCAGCGCTAGGGCCAGGAGAGCCAGCCGCTGACCCACAGTCACAGAGACCGGCATGGTCAATGAGGAGACTGGACTCCAGAGAGCGACACAACTGCAGAGAGAAGTTCCATCCACGGCCCTCCTCTGCCCTTCCCCTCACTCTCCTCTCTCACTCTGGAGTCCCGGAGAAGAGAGACAGATTTCTGAGCACTCCAAATCCTTTAACCCCTTAAACTCTACACAGATGAGAGCTCCCACTGCACTCACTCACACTGCACTCACTCACACTCGCAACTACACAGCCGATAGATCAATCTGCAGTTAATGAAGGTCTGGAAACTCTCTTAGTCCTTCACTTACATGGTCTTCTCTCTCTCTCTCTCTCTCACCATTTATTTGATCTTTATTATACTATCTTTCTTACTCTCTCACCCTCTCTCTCTCTCCACCTCACTTTCTCTCTCTCTTTAACTCTTTCCTCACTTGCTTTCCTCACAGCTTCTTATAAAACAAGTGAGTCACCTTGAGTGTTTCAGGTGGTAGTACCTTCATGCTCCTGCAGATGGCGCTGATCAAGGACGATAGGGATATAAATACCTGCAGGGTGTGAGTGACGGGACTCAGATGGAGAGGAGGAGGTGGTGCAGTGCACTGAGGATCTCGTTGGATTTGTGGAACATGGGTTAGTAAGCAGATACAGTTACTGATTGGCTAAGAGGAGTGATTTGGGCATTTGGCCGTGGCTAAAGACCAGAGTGTGAAGGAAGGAGCTGAACCTTCAGGTGTATGAAAGCTTAGGGTCATACAGGTCTTCCAGCAGTGGCACAAATCGCTTCACTTCCAGGTAAGAGCTGCTTCTACAAGTCAGCGCTGGTTCTTCACCTCCAACCTCTGATAGAACACTTCACAGGAACCTGCAGACCATCAACATCTGGAGCAGAGCTGAGTGGCCTGCTCAGGAATGAGGAGAACCTCCTGTAGACTGTAGGGATTTCTGCCACTGCTGGTAGACCCGTATGACCGTCTGCTTCCAAACACCTGCAGGTTCAGCTCCTTCCTTCACACTGTGATCTTTAGCCACGCCCAAATGCAGTCACTCCTTTTAGCCAATCAGTAACTGTCCCTGCTTTACGACCCATTTTTCACACATCCAACGAGACCCTCACTGCACTGCACCACCTCTTCTTCTCCATCTATGCTCAATCTATGAACCCTGCAGAAATTTACAGCCTGATCATCCTCGTGCAGCGCCATCTGCAGGAGCCTGAAGCTACTACCGTCTGAAACACGCAAGGTGACCAGTTTTTTTAGTTCAACCTCTGCTGTAGTTTTTGTTCTTGGACTCTTAGTTGAAAAGTCCCATCTTCACCCTCCACCCTCTACACTCCACCCTCCTCAGAAAAGACACACAGACAGGAAAAAAGAGAGAGAGAGAGAGATAGGGCAAGGGGGTGTAGAGGCTCAGATGAGATCTGCTGCCCTTCATACAGATGTTAGTTTTAGACACAGAGCGACAGGAGACTCCTCCTCTCTCCTCTATCTCTGACCCCTCCCCTCTGGGCAGCCTGAAAGAGGAGACAGAGGGGGCTTTGCCCTGGACCTGGTTTCAGTTCAGAAGATCCAGCAGATACACTGCGCTCCTCCAAACCTGATTCCCATCTGGCTTTGCATCCCGCAGTGTCTCTTTCTCTCTTTCAGATCATCACAAGCAGCTTCCACTCTTCTCAGCAGACTCACCTTAAATCTGCAGATCTTCACACACCTCCAAACCTCAGTCCTAGAAGTCAGAGCATTTTCTGCTTCTCACCGTCCTCCTCAAGTCCTCCCAAACACATTCAGTGATGTTGAGGTCTGGACTCTGGCTGTTGTTCTGAAAGCAGCAGCAGCTTCCTGGTGTGACGTGTCTGTTCGCTTTTCTCAGTAAGATCTTCTGCATCATCTCCAGCTTCTTTCAGACCCACAGCCGAGTCGTCTTCTCACAGTGGAGGGACGGCCACACACCTGTGGAGCTTCTCAGACCTGAAGTAAGAGTGAGAGAGAGAGAGAGAGAGAGAGAGAGAGAGAGGAGCTGGACTTGGACAAAAGTATTGGGACACCTGCTCATTCATTGTTTCTTCTGAAATCAAGGCTATTAAAGAGCCGATCCTGCTTCTGTTGGAGTAACTGTCTCTACTGTCCAGAGAAGAAGACTTTCTACTAGATTCTGGCAGAGAATTGCTTGATTGCATTCAGCAACGAGAGTGTTAGTGAGTTTAGGATGTTGGATGATGATCACCACCCACCTCATCATCCCCAACTCCTCCCAGAAGTACTGGATGAAGCTCCTCCACCACCATCACTCCAGAGAACACAGTTCTTCCACTGCTCCACAGCTCCTCAATGCTGGGGGGCTTTACACCCCTCTAGCCCACGTCTGGCATTATTAGGCAGCATGGAGCCAATAGGGTCATGATGCTGATCTGCTCCAGAGAGTCCTATTCTATTGGCAGTGGTCAGTGAGAACCAGTAACAGGTCAGATTCATTCAGAAAGTGTTTTAAACCCTACAGATAAAACAGATGTCCTGTATCTGTTTATTCAGAAACACAGGGACATCAAGAGCTCCAAACACAGCAGGAAATGTCATTTTATTGCTTAAAGATTTCGTCATTACCCGGGAGGGGAACAGTTTCTGGGACACATCTGGGCTGAAGAGCACCAACACAGCTCTGCTCAGCTTCACTGTTTTCTGCTCAGTAATCACACTGCCACCCAGACCTGCCTGGACACGGACGCAATTTACACATTACAGCACAAACAACTGGAGTGTGTGTGTGACTGAGTGTGTGTGTTGTGTCTAGGCGTGCTCACGCCCACTTTAGATGAATGTCAGAACTCATCACATCACCAGCTCCAGGAGCGTCAGTTAAATTCCTTTCACACACACACACACACACACACACACACGTGTGTATATATATATATATATATATATATATGAGAGGGAAGGTATATATAAAGGTATATATGATCTATACAGAGGTGTATAAGTATAGATATAAGTATTTATAGATATAAGTATATCCAATATTTTGACTTTCCTTACACTAAATCATATAAAAGCACACCAACAATGTGTATTAATATGTACATGTAATTTATTGTGTCATATAATAATAATAATATATTGTGAAATATAGCTGCTTTTCATATATTGGAGAATATATGGATTGTCCAACAGAAAAATTGGAAACATCAATATGTGGTCTGTATCAATGACACTGTTGTTACTATAAATAAATGACAGTATATGTGAAATATACATTGTACTAAATGTATAAACTTAATAATAATCAATACAATTATAATAATAGAATATTTTCACATGCACGCACTGGAAATTTGTATATACTGATTTTACCAATTTGGTCATTGGTATGCATATATTCAGCAACTCCATATTCTCTCATCATCCCCGCACTGGGCTCCAGCACTCTACCTGCACTTTACCTGAACTCCTCTGTGCAGTGTTCTCTCTACCTGAGCACTACCTGCTGCTGGACTCAGTCCTGCACTACTGTCCCGTGTCCTTACCTACTCTGCAGCGGACACTCAGCCTAGCTGTGATTGGTGGTACTGTAGAACCCTGTATTAGTGTAATGACAGTAAAGCTAAACTGAATCTGGTCCAGTGTGTTGGTGAGGTCTCCTGCTGCGCTGCCGAGCCGACAGTGATGACCAGTTCCCGCCCAATAAAGAGAGACAACATCTGTCAGAGAATAAAGGAGAAAACCCCACTTGCTCTCCACCTGACCACCACCATTCACCATACAGAGACAGAGAGAGAGAGAGAGAGAGAGAGAGAGAGAGAGATAGGTTATATTCATGCTGTCATTGTGTGTGATTAGTGTGTGTGTGTGTGTGTGTGTGTGTGTTTCGTGTAAAGCTTCTGCTTAATTAAGTCTCAGTCTCTGAGAGTGTGTGGGAGGAGACCAATTTCTGCTCGACCTGAGTGTGTGAGCTGACAAACACACACACACACACACACACACACACACACACACACAGTAGAAATTGGTTTTCTGCCCACACACCCTCTGGCTGAGTTCAGAGACGGACACACACCTGAGGAAGAGGAGGAGGAGGATGAAGCAGAGGAAATTTCTCTCCTCCTCCAGCCTTCTTTCCGTTCAGCACCGGCTCACTGATCCTCACTCTATTCACACACACCTTTGGATCTTATAGAGGATCTGCACATGGCGTGACAGGTGGCGGGAGTCATTGTGGCCACGCCCACTGGGTGGCATTAAGGCTGGGTTCAGGGTGAATGCCGTGAACACAGAGCTGGTGTGTGACTGACAGCACACACACTGACCGTAGAATTTAGCGAATAAAGGGGAAAGCTAGCAAACCTGGATGAGCCAGTCTACTAACTGAGCCCTAGTGCCGTTCCCTCGACTCTCAGATTTGAGGCTTTGTCCTCTAAACAGGTGGATCTGAGCCTCAGTTAGCTGGACGTTCCTGGCTACACCTCGCTGCTCATGGAACGTTGGTTCTTCAGTGATGGGGATGGATCGCTGTCGGGTCCTGCTGCCTTTAGCTGGAGCAGATAGTTGCTTGGTTCAGTCTTGGTTTGGTCGTTTCCCTTATAAACACTGCAGCCGTGATGCAGAATGATTAGCCACTCAGTCCGACTGAAGGGGGCGTGTTCCAGCGGGAACGTGACCTCAATGTATATTAGTATTATTAGAAGTAGTAAAAGAGCATTAGAGCATTTCTAAGCATGCTTTAAATCAAGCATTTTTAATTTCATGTCTGTTATGTGGGAACAATTTGGTGTGTGTGTGTGTGTGTGTGTGTGTGTGTGTGCGTATAAATTAAAACTCAGACATTGTCCATGGTTTTGTCAGCCCCTCGGTATCGCACCCTCCCCCAGGGCGATTCCGAGCCGCCGCCCACAGGCACAAATAAGGACTTCTGCCTCGTTTGGTTCATGTGTTTGGTTCTTTTCATGTGTATTAGTTCATGATTCATGTGTTTCACCTGAGACTGGGGGTATTTAAGAAACCTCGGCACCAGAATTGTATCGTTTGAGACCTCAAGGTTTCACGAGAGGTTCCCCGTACTGTAGAAGTGTGTTGAGGTCAGCTTCTGCTCAGAGGTCACGTTCAGGAGCAGATCACCCTGGCGCTCGCTCGCTCACGGCCAGGAGTTACTGCCAACCCCCGTCTCAGCTAGGCGACCCACGCTCACGGCAGCTCGCTGCGGTTCCAGGTTTGGTCGGTCTAGCCGTTCTCGCTCAGTAGCTGGTCCCCCAGCTCAACCCCCAGTCCCAGGTCCGTTTTGTGTTGGCCCTCTTGTTTTCCACGTTCAGGTTTCTGTTGATCACCGTTGTTCATGGTTTGCTGCTTTTTTGCCTCACTTGCCGCCTTTTCTTTATCCTATTGTTAATAAATCTGCTTGCTTTGACTCCACCTCTGAGAGTGTTCGTCCCTCTGTGTCTGGCCTAGCACACCATGACAGGTTTAAGTTTTATACAGAACTTTTTTTAAACTGGTTCTATATAGCACTAATCCCTACAGTCAGAGCAGCGTGTCTAGTACTGTGTAGAACCCGCTCTGTTCAGGGGGTAGATCAGGGTAGTGAGTGGAGAGCTGCACATGCTGTAGTCTTTGGTTTTGCTGAAGCTGCTGTTTTCTGTACTGAGTATTACTCTTCTTTAAAGCTGCAACACTTTTACAGCTTGTTTCCCAGACATGTCGACCGCGCTGCCCGTCTCTGGGGCCGAGTAAATATACGGCACAGCCGGAGAAGCGGATCCATGCAGGTGTCAGTGTCAGTGTTATACAGCAGGGCCAACTTTACAGCAGAACACAGTCACTGGTCTACTGTCTTTACACGACCTTCCAACTCCAAACAGGAGGAGCAAGAGGACGGGGACAGAGCTGAGGGTTTCAATAGTTTTGAACAGAAACAGGGTGTTTAGGTTGAGGATATGCTGGTCTTGAATCAATTGGTGGGACTATGCTGAAGGTCACGCACCTCAGAACATTGTTGTAGTGTAGATGGAGGCCAGCCTATGACACGCTAGACAAGTGCTGCTCAATCCTGGTCCTGGAGATCTACCACCCTGAAGAGTTCAGATCCAACACAGCTGACTCTAATGTTCAGTTGCTCCTGAAGGCCTTCATTACCTGGTTCAGGTGTGTTTGATTCAGGGTGGAGCTAAACTGCAGGGTGACTATCACACATGAGCCGTGGCTCTGTTATCAGAAACTGACCCTGATTAAGGGATGGAGGATGGCTAACACAAACTGAGCATCAGCAGATGAACCACAGTCTCTAACTAAACACCAACCCCTTAACCCTCTCTGCTCCAGGGGGTGCCATAGCATGGCTGAGAGCAGCATGGAAAACAGAATTCCTCCAAAATGCACTTCTATCATCATCAATCGAAGGCACATGTTGAGATCCTACAATCATGGGCTATTCTTTCAGAAACATCTAAATGCATTAAATGAAAAAACACTGATTAGCCGCAGGGCTTGAAGTGGGGAAACCGAGCCAGTACTCGACTTATTTACACGTTGACAACCTCCAATAATAATAATAAATTCCAACCATGCTTTCCGAGCCAGATAAGCATCATTACTTAGCAACAGCATTACTTGTTTTGTTCTACAGTGCTAAAAGTATGAGATCCTTGAAGAACGTTTGAAGGTTTTTCAATTGTAGAAAACCTGAAGTGGTACCTTAAGAGGTTCCTCTACAGTTTCAAACTGAAGAACCTTCAAAAGTTCATTGAGGATCTTATACTTTTAACAATGTTCTACTGCCGTGCCATAATGCCCTTTGGGTAATTGAATAGTCCTGCACTCTTTGAGTGATGCCATAGAAGAACCATTTTTGGTATCATACAGAACCATGTGTTCCTTATGTGTGTGTGTCAAGAACCCAAAAATGTTCTCTTGATGTAATGGGTTCTTTATCAATTTAAAGATCACACCTCTACTCCAAAAATGGTTCTTTGTGGAACCAAAGTGGTTCGTATAATGCAGTGCTTAAAGAACCTTTTATAGCTCCTGTATTGTAAGTATTGACCTTAAATATTTGGTTCTACTTGGTTCTAGACGTGATGAGTGTATTTACCTCTGAGTTTAGGCAATTTTAGGCGGCAGTCAAACACCATTTCTCTCCCTCTGGGAAGCAGTCTGATGTAGATGCATGCAAGTAGACAATATCGACGGTGAGAAGGAACATAAAACCAAAAACTGACATGAATTTGATGTAAAATCCCAGATATCTGATGCAGTTTTTACACATGCATACAGTCACAGTGTATATGGGATCATCATGAATCATCCAGAACCTGATATGAAGAGGGCAAAACCGAGAACCAGCAACTGAGAACCGGAGCAGCCTTCTCCTTACTGCTGGACAACTACAGGACCAGGGTCTTCAAGAGGGCCCACAGCATCATCATTGTCTGTACACACCCTCAACACAGCCTCTTCACACTCCTACCATCGGGCCGACGCTACAGGAGTGTAAAGTCCAGGACAGCCAGACTGATGAACAGTTCCTATCCACAGGCCATCAGGGTTCTGAACACCTCCTCCCCTCCCACTCTGAACTGGCTGAACTCTGACATGCAGCCATTAATATAAGCCCACTACACACATCACTGCTACTGTTTACAATACTGTTTACTTTTGTATTGAACAATACACTTTACTGTACACACACATCCACACCCTACTGTACTCTAAACCTTCTTTACTGTCTTTACTCAGTGCTTTTCTTTACTTAGCGTTAACATTACTTTAGTGCACTTTAGTGTGTGTATATATATATATATATATATATATATATATATATATATATTATAATATATATTATAATATATATTTATTATTATTTTGAGAGAAGTCCTGGTATGCTAGAAGTCCAAGAACAGCAAAGAGTAAAATGTAGAAGTGTCGTGAGTAAGTACCGACCCACTTCCAGCACTGTTTAAATCACACTTACTTTTACCAACTCTTTGCAGATTTACTCGATGTTTGTAAAGCATTTGGGAAATAAATGGAAAACCAGCAGATGAGTGATTTCTTCCATACCACAGCGTCAGAAATTTGCTCAGATATTCAATGCCGTGTGTGGACCAGCATTAATAATGTGAGGCTGGTCTGAAGTCAGCTGCTTCATATTATCAGACCTGACATGAGTTAATGTGTTCCTTTTGGTTTCATTCACTTGGTGCCTTAGCATTTGGAATGGGTATTATGAAACACACACACACACACACTGTATCGTGTACACTCTGGAACATCCTTCATCTTCTGGCATCCATGATCTCACACTTGGCTCTCAGTATATCAGAAACCAGAAACCACATAAACAACTTTGGGACTACATGTCAGCTCAGTTGAGGCAGGCTTGAAAAGAGAGTGTGCTGATTTAGGCATGCAGTTAGCATCACGCTAATTGCTGAGCTGTAAGCTTCCAGTACTTATCCGTTACACTGGTCTCATAGCGTCCAAACACGTCTCAGGTCAAACACATCCATGGGATTAGAAGAGGTCTGGAATAACCTGAAAATACATGTAGGTCATAAAGAGTGAGACAAAAGTATTGGGACACCTGCTCAGCTCATCCGGTGTTTCTTCTGAAGGACCATTGCTGTAAGGATTTGATTGCATTCAGGACAAGAGCATTATTAGTGTTGGAAGATCACCACCCCATCTCATCATCCCCAACTCCCTAACTCATCCCAAAAGTACTGGATGGAGCTCCTCCACCATCATTCCAGAGAACACAGTTCCTCCACTGCTCCACAGCTCCTCAATGCTGGGGGGCTTTATACAAGCATCGAGCACATCCATTTACCTTTTATACCCCTCTAGCTCATGCCTGGCATTAGGCAGCATGGTGACAATAGGTTCAGAGAGTCCTAATCTATTGGCAGTTCTTCTCTACAGGGTCTAGACAAGCTGTGTGAATGTATTTGCACATCTGTGTCAGCAATGAGTGCAACCTAAAGTAGCTGACTGCATTCATTAGAAGGGGTGTCCACACATTTTAGGACAGGTAGTGTAATTACAAGTACTTCAATGGCAATGAAACGCAGTATTCACTGAAGCACTAAAGAGATATTTGGGGAAACACATCATCATGAGACTTGTTTTGTATTTGGGAGCATTTTGAAACATTTGTGGTGCAGAAAAACGTCCAGAAAACTAGCCAGACAGAACTGCTGCAGGAACTGTGCTTCAATCATACGGCAGAAGATATACCACCATGCCAGAGAACCATGACTGATGCTTGCAGCCTTAAACCAAACCCAAACCGTGATCCAAACAAACAGATACTTGTCTCCTCAAGCTGGAAGCCTGCCTGCGACTTTGAGCCAAGGGCAGGGAAATTCAAAAAAGCGTTAATTACCAGAAAGGATAGGCCTTCACGATCTTTATAGCTTTAATATGCATGAGGAACCTCAATGTGTTCTTGGTTAGGCGGTTAAAAATGTAATTGATAGTCACTTGGCCGGCAGACTGATGAAACCCCTGAGCTCCAAAGCCCACAACTAACTGTATTACAGTGGAGGAATGCACTTTAACATGTGGGTCTCATTAGACGGAGATCTGTGTTTGAAGACAAGAGCATGTGTATGAGTTACAGCGCACTGATGGATGGGACAGAGTAGAGCCTGCTAAACTTCATCGAGCACATCCATTTACCTTATTATTGCCTGGGGGGACTGAACATCACAGACATGAGAGCATGAAGAGATGTGTTTTACTTTCTGATTTAAGAGAGCCGCCGTACCATCATCATAAAACACCGCCACCGGTGTGTGCAGAAACCGGCTGCATTTCTGATTGGCTATGGTAGGGCTTTTTGGCTGGCCTTTCTGTCATTGGCTCTGAGATACAAATGCTTAGTGGCGCCACTTGCTGGATGAAATGTCCCCGAGCAGCTTGCAGACGTGAAAGCATGCAGTGGATTCAATAGCACAACCCTGCATTCTCACATATGGTCTCCTTCTGCATGACTGAGATGACTTGGTCTGAGCTGAGTAATTTATGAAGTGCAATGGAAGTCTTGGACTTTAGGATATCCTCAAATAGCTAATTTCAAAACTGCAAATGCTCTCAAATTAGCAGCAGCTCATGTTAATATGATATATGAAAATTTAAAAACTGCAGAATTCTATTCTAATTCTATTCTTAAGAAATAGACAATGCTTCAGATAATAGGGAAAATGATCAATACGTGCTTAAAAAAAGAAATGGCAGCCAGTAAATAAAATAAAAAGACCCTCACTTAAAAACAGATTCTTCAGGATACACCAACAAAAATGATAGACTGAAATTGTCTATGAAATCTAAGCAATGGGAGACTTAGATTTATGTTGCAATTAATGTTGGATTATTTTATAAAATAAGGAAAATGGATCCTGACTTACCCTATTAATGAAACTAGCACATGTAAATAAATGGCTATGAGGTGAATGTGAAGCACTGTATATGATGATGTGTTTATCAATATTTGTACCCGTATGTTTTTTGTTTTTTTTCCCAGAGGAAAGTGTGAACTAGAGGGACTGTAGCGAATAGTACGGGCAACTGAAGATCACCAGGGTCTCTTGCTACATAGACACATTCTCAGCAACTGAGAACCGGAGCAGCCTTCCCCTTACTGCAGGACAACTACAGGACCAGGGTCTTCAGGAGGGCCCACAGCATCATCAGGGACTGTACACACCCTCACAGCCTGTACACAGCCTCTTTACACTCCTAACCTCGGGCCGACACTACAGGAGTGTAAAGTCCAGGACAGCCAGACTGATGAACAGTTTCTATCCACAGGCCATCAGGCTTCTGAACACCTCCTCCCCTCCCACTCTGAACTGGCTGAACTCTGACATGCAGACATTAATACTTTTTACTCCATATGTGCATTAGCACATAAATATAGCTGATATCATTTAATATATCTGAATGCATTCATTTGAAGGGGTGTCCACAAACATTTGGACATGCAGTGCATGTTCAAACCTACCTTCTGCATCTCTAAAAGAGTGCTGGTTGTAATTCCAGCATGTAATGTCTAAATGTTCCACAGTTTGCAACAACAAAAGGAAGAGGCAGCACAGCCCGATTACCATCCTAAACCTGAAGCCTAATTACACACAGCAATCACGCAGGAGGTTAGTCTAGATCACACTTCTCCGCAACACACACTGCGTTACCGAGCTGGCTAATTAGCTCGCTGAGGCAAGCCGAGAGCCAGATAGGTTAAATAAGATCATGTTCCAGAACTGTGATCGTTTGTTGACATGTTGTCTCCTCACCAGCTCAGCGCTGCACAGTTTTAGCGTGCAAATTGCCAAGGCAATTACTGCTGTGTGTGTGTGTGTAGTGTTGTTTCCCAGTTGTTTACTCCTCCCCGTCTTCTACAAGCAACTACTTTTCTGACATAGCAGTGTTTGGCCTCAGTTACATAAATCTGAGCATTTCTGGTGGTTTTGGCTAAATTTAGGAACTCCCATTCCAGTCATACAGAGCTGTAGTTTAACCTGCGGGCTGCAGCACGGGGACGAGTGGGTCCTGAGAAAGCAGCATCGATGCATAAGCAGAGTTCAGTGAACCCTTGTCACACTCTGATGCCGTTAAGAGGAAATAGTGATTAAGCAGGTAAGTCACATGGTCAGCCTGCCGGGTTTTAAATGAGGGCAGTACGACACTTTACATGTTTTACATGTTGTGTTGAGGAGCCTTCTCATATCTCAGCAGTGATGAGGACCAATTTATACAAAAAAATGAGATACAACTAGCATGGCTGCATTCTAACTCTGTACACCAGCATCAAAAACACACATCATCAGAATCAGAATCAGGTTTATTGGCCAGGTATGTTCGCACACACAAGGAAGTTGTTCCGGCTGTCAGTGTGTCTGTAGTGGTAATAATATACAGCTACTCTACATATCATTTACAGACAGTACACAGCACACAGAGAACAGCGGTACACACAGACTACACCAGGACGTTTCTATGCAGTGAGCTTTACAGTGTTCTTCACAGAACAGCAGTCTGCAGCTCTGTACAGATTAAATACTGTGTTACACAGCAGTGTAGACGTGTGAGATGAGTGATGGTGCAGTAATGCAGTGACTGTAGGATAAGAGTGAATAAGGGTTTATCAGTAAGATCTACAGCCTGTAGCTGATGATGGTGATCAGCTGTTTAGGATGGTGATGGTCTGAGGATAAAAGCTGTTCCTGTGTCTGACAGTCTTAGTGACAGTCTTCAGTCCTATGCTGTAATACTAATGAACAGATTCATTAACCCGGGGGTTGCACACTCAGATGTGCACTCATGATCAGATGCTAAAGATACGTTTACATGGTCATTGATGTTCTCCTTTTAATCCTGGGCTTATTCTAAGAGAAACCGTAGGGTACAGCACCACCTCCGAGCATCAATCCACAGAAGCGGGCATCTTTTAGACATCACTTGTGGCAAACTGATGGCTGCAGAATGACAGCTGTTCTATCTTGGCAAAGCGTGCTACCGTAATGTTAGTTTATATTTATAATTTACCCAGCAGAAGTACAGGCCGAATATTTATGAGAGTCTAACTCCCTGTATGAGAGGGTGAAGAGAAGGTGATATAGCCTGGCTAGCTCTATCTAGCTCTATTTAATTTGATTAGATTTGTAAGGGCATATGTCTGTAACTCTAATAATAATTCTAATAATTATAGTCTAATCTTTTAGTAACCCCATGATGCACACCTCTAACTGGTCCACTTTTTCCACCTGAGAGCTAACTAACTCACATTTAGTACAAATGCTATCCTTATCACTAGCGGTGGAAAAAGGGTCTAGGCTAAACATACCACACTTCGTACACTCAAAAAGCCCAGCAGCCATAATAACGTACAAACTTACTGCTTGCAGTTGATTTGGGCACCGAAATAAACGTTGTTGTAGGGGTACTCCTCTTTTTGTTAAACTGTGGACTGTAAACACAATCTAAAAAGCAGTTACGACAAAGTAGATGACTAAACATATATAAAAGATAAGCGCTAGAAAGTGATAGAAAGCAGAAAAAACAAGCTAAACACAGAGACAGTGATTCCTCCAAGGTCCGGGTCAGGAGTCAGGATTTCACACAAGGATTAGCGGCAAGGGTAAGCCTTAGCAGCATTTTTATAGACCCCTGTGGTGCGGCCTAAGCTTCTGGCCTTTGTTTTCCTTCCATTACTTTTACTTTTCTACTTGAAGTCGTTCTAAAACCAGTACTTTTAAACTTTTACTGGATGATTTTACTTAGGGTTTCATATAGTAGGTCACAAAGGAACCAGATCTTAGCTCGGTTAGAGAAGGTGCCCTGATTATTTAATGGAAAACACAAACCTCATCATGTACCAGAAACCGAACTGCCAGGCTTCAGTGCAGTGCTCCTCTCAGAGTCTCCTGCGTGTTCCAATCATCTCCTCTATGTTCAGGCATGCCAGCATCAGAATAACTGCTCTCTGTAAGAAAAAACAGTACCCCCCCCCCCCCCGTTTACTGCGTCCAAACCAATCAAAGCTACATGATTTGACTTGACAAGGAGACGCTGGCAAAGACACGGACTCTGTAAAACGCTGGCCAAGTGCAGAGGCCTGGCATTGAGAGTGTTGATGTCTGAGAAGTAGACAGGCCGCCGTTACCCTCTAACATCCTGCTGTGATCACACGGCCAAATTTCTTCAGTTTCCATCTTCCTGCTCAGTGAGATTTTTCGCTGCGTCAGCAATTTTGAGAACGAGCGTAGCGAATTCGCGCCAGCCGAACAGAATCAGTTTAACGTCGGCCAGGTCAGGTTTTCCATTGATGAGAGAAAGCTGAGAATGAGGAATGTAGGGGAGAGTGGAGCTCAATCTAACACACTGTTTCTCGCTGTATCGGTTTACATGTATTTGAGCACAATTAAAAATATTGGTACTAAACCAACCGGTACGTCTCTGCTACACATTAGGAACAGAACTTTCCCCCCAGACTTTACTGTTTGTTAGCAATTCGGCTGACGGTGCCGAGAGTGCACACGCTATGACTTAAGGCTGGTTTGTTGTTTTGCGTTGAGTCAACATTAAGTCATCGAGTCAACGTAGAGTCAATGCAGTCAACACAGAATCAACACAGAATCAACAAAGAGTCATCGCAGAGTCAACACAGAATCAACGCAGAATCAACAAAGAGTCATCGCAGAGTCAACACAGAATCAACGCAGAATCAACAAAGAGTCATCGCAGAGTCAACACAGAATCAATGCAGAATCAACACAGAATCAACGTAGAATCAACAAAGAGTCATTGCAGAGTCAACGCAGAGTCAACACAGAATCAACGCAGAATCAACAAAGAGTCAACGTAGAGTCAACGCAGAGTCAACACAGAATCAACGCAGAATCAACAAAGAGTCAACGTAGAGTCAACGCAGATTCAACGTAGAGTCAACGCAGAATCAACAAAGAGTCAACGTAGAGTTAACGCAGAGTTAACGCAGAATCAATGCAGAGTCAACAAACAGTCAACGTAGAGTCAACGTAGAGTCAACACAGAATCAACACAGAGTCAACAAAGAGTCAACGCAGAGTCAATGTAGAGTCAACGTAGAGTCAACAAAGAGTCATCGCAGAGTCAACACAGAATCAACGCAGAATCAACAGAGTCAATGTAGAGTCAATGCAGTCAACACAGAATCAACGCAGAATCAACAAAAAGTCATCGCAGAGTCAACACAGAATCAACGCAGAATCAACAAAGAGTCATCGCAGAGTCAACACAGAATCAACGCAGAATCAACAAAGAGTCATCGCAGAGTCAACACAGAATCAACACAGAATCAACGCAGAGTCAACAGAGTCAACGTAGAGTCAACACAGAATCAACGCGAGGCAACAAAGAGTCAACGCAGAGTCAACGTAGAGTCAACGCAGAGTCAACGTAGAGTCAACGTAGAGTCAACGTAGAGTCAACAAAGAGTCAACGCAGAGTCAACAAAGAGTCAACGCAGAGTCAACACAGAATCAACGCAGAGTCAACAAAGAGTAAACGCAGAGTCTACGTAGAATCAACAAAGAGTCATCGCAGAGTCATCCGACGAGAGGCGAGTATCTTGACCCGTCTTTACAGCCTCGTAACTCCAGATGTGACTTACGTACAATCTGGCATTAAGCTGCAATAAAACCTCTGTGTTATCACAAAGATATTAATAGAAACATCCAGAAACTTTGAGTTTAACCTGCCGTTGCATCCATAGACTCCAGAGGGTTAAATGTAAAAACCCAGACATGCCGTTTAAACTGATACGTTTTTAAGATTTTCATGTCTGAAAAAATTGTTAATAAAGGAAAAAGGTCAGCTGACTGACATTTCGCCGGCAGGACAGACGCACATTCTTCCTCTGTCCAGTGAGCATCATTTTAGCAGCATTTAACATATGCCAGTTGTATGTTGACAAAGTCTCATGCACCCCCCCTGTAATGTTTGGTGCCCCCTTGAGGGAGGTGTGGACTGCAGGTTGGAAACCACTGCTGTAGTCTACAGTCCTCTACATTTGGAAATGGTTGTATGTGTTTATAAAATATACCGTGACGAGAAGCGAACCCCTGCCTTATTCCCGTCCTCTAACAAAACTAAGAGCTAGCCAGTAATGTGTCAGCTAGCAGTGAAGCAGGCCAAGCTAAGGCTGAGAAGATGGAGGAACCATTACTGACCAGAGCGGAGCAAATAAATCAGCCTGGTCTTTGCTTACATCATATGACCAGATCTGATGGTGAGTCACTGCAAACATGACCTTCATCTCCGAATGTACTACTTATTGTCACTCGGTGAGGTTTGCAGCGAGACTAATTAATCACCCGAAGAAGAGGAAATTAGAGGCAGTGTGGAGCAGGGCTGGGTGGTGGAAATTACATTCTGTGAGGAATAAAGAGGTAATCTGACCAGGTGGACGGGCCATATAAATTGATTATATTGGTGACTATAGTGGGGAATTCTCAAGGGCCGTCCAGATCTTCAGTGAAGGCCAAATGATTTCTAGGAATTGAACAAATACATGTTTTGATGTCATGACTTTGACATTTTTTACACAATGTAAAAACAATAACTGATCTTTTATTATCCTCAGATCTGGTTTTGTTCAATCTCTATAATTTAGACCACACTCCCAGGCTGCAGAATTTCAGCAGGACTAGCCCTGTCTTAGCCCTGTTGTAGTAGTGGTGTCTCTGCGTTAATAGCTTCCTCCTATCCTATTCTATTGGCAGTACCTCTCTACATGGACTAGACATGTAGAGTAGATATCTGTGACAGTACAGTCATGTGGAAAAGTCTTTTTTTATATTCATAACCTGGACATTTACCTTTTTTGAACAATGTTAAAATATGGAAATAGAACTAAATCAATAAAACTAAAAATAATTTGTAAAAATAATTAATACAATTAATACAGACTGTGCCCTTGTTGTGTGTCTTCGTCATCATCTTGAGGTTCTGCTGTTGGGCTGATTTTGCTAGGATGGTCTGATCTGATCTGAACCTCAGCTAGTTTAAATAGACTAAAATTCAGATCCTCTAATCTTAGACTCTACTAAACACAAGTCAATATGCAGACCATAATACTCTACTCTTCACCCAAGTGCTCTCAGAAGAGGAGGGTCTTCAGTCTGGGTTTGAGGACAGTGAGCGTTGGACTCTGCTGTTCGGACACCCAGGGGAAGTTCTTCCACCACTTCAGTTCAGGACAGTAAAAAGTCTGGACGCTCGTCTTCTGTGGATCTTACAGGATGGCGGGTCGAGCCGAGCCGTACTTGAAGCTGGAAGGGCTCTCGGTGCAGATCGGCTCTTGGTGCAGTTTCTCTACAGTGAAGCTCAGTTTTACTGCAGTAACCCTGTCTGACCTGTCTAGATTTCTGAAGCACTACTGAATCTAAACGTCCTGAACAGCAGATTTTCTATAATAAAGATCTGATGGGTTTGATCTTCTCTGACTCCTCACTCTGGTCTTCACACTGTAACCAGGTTTGTTTCTAAGAGAACTACAAAGGTTTGATTCTGTGAGATTTTTAGCTTTTATTTTTAGAGGTGAGTTCTGGCTCCTGTAGGGGGCGCTATTAAACCCAAACAGTGTGTGTTTAAATGGTTTAGAGAGAGGAGGTATGTCCTGGCTCCTGTAGGGGGCGCTATTAAACCCAAACAGTGTGTGTTTAAATGGTTTAGAGAGAGTAGGTATATTCTGGCTCCTGTAGGGGGCGCTATTAAACCCAAACAGTGTGTGTTTAAATGATTTAGAGAGAGTAGGTATGTTCTGGCTCCTGTAGGGGGCGCTATTAAACCCAAACAGTGTGTGTTTAAATGATTTAGAGAGAGTAGGTATGTTCTGGCTCCTGTAGGGGGCGCTATTAAACCCAAACAGTGTGTGTTTAAATGGTTTAGAGAGAGGAGGTATGTTCTGGCTCCTGTAGGGGGCGCTATTAAACCCAAACAGTGTGTGTTTAAATGATTTAGAGAGAGTAGGTATGTTCTGGCTCCTGTAGGGGGCGCTATTAAACCCAAACAGTGTGTGTTTAAATGGTTTAGAGAGAGGAGGTATGTCCTGGCTCCTGTAGGAGGCGCTATTTAACCCACACAGTGTGTGTTTAAATGATTTAGAGAGAGTAGGTATATTCTGGCTCTTGTAGGGGGCGCTATTAAACCCAAACAGTGTGTGTTTAAATGATTTAGAGAGAGTAGGTATATTCTGGCTCTTGTAGGGGGCGCTATTAAACCCAAACAGTGTGTGTTTAAATGATTTAGAGAGAGTAGGTATATTCTGGCTCCTGTAGGGGGCGCTATTAAACCCAAACAGTGTGTGTTTAAATGGTTTAGAGAGAGGAGGTATGTCCTGGCTCCTGTAGGGGGCGCTATTTAACCCACACAGTGTGTGTTTAAATGGTTTAGAGAGAGTAGGTATATTCTGGCTCCTGTAGGGGGCGCTATTAAACCCAAACAGTGTGTGTTTAAATGGTTCAGAGAGAGGAGGTATGTCCTGGCTCCTGTAGGGGGCGCTATTTAACCCACACAGTAAAGCATAACAGTGCAGAATGAACACAGACTCTAAATGTGTGAGATTAGATTAAATAAACTAAATAAACAAAGATATAAATAATTCTCAGAGCTCTTCTGCTCCACTAAGCCAGCTGACCCAGCCTGCACTGGTCTTACTGGGAGGTCTGTACTGGTTTAGAGGCAGAGCTGCTAGTAAGGGAAGGTCCAGTCAGCAGTGAGCCAGCAGTGAGCTCCTGGCACTGATCCAAGCGCAGCTGCATCAGTGGACCTGGGTCGGAACCCTCCTTTATGACTTCATCCGTGACATCACAGCGAGGCTCAGTGCAGTGCGCCATTCTCTCCAGCAGGTCAGGGTCAGAAGGTCAGTCCTCCTGCTGACCTCCCGCAGGGCCTGAAATGGTTCTCCGTTCAGAGGAACTTCCAGCCGCTGTTGGAACCAATTTGAAATACCTTAGAGTGGGAGAACACTGCAGAACTGAGCAGCAGAACCGAACCGAGGCGTCAACCCAGTGAGTCTGGGTCTGGTGAGGATGCTCTTCACTGCTTTCACCTTCAGCTCCAGCATCCTCCACCTTCAGCTGGGCATCTCCAGCTTCTTCTAATATCAATATCAACATCTGTCCAAATCCAGCACTGTGATTGGATTTCTTTATAATTTCTTACTGTGAATCCTCTGACTTTCTCCTGCTGATTTTCTCCTGGACTCTGACTGTACTGGGCTGAGTGATGGGTCTGGAGAGGGGTGTCTGGTTAGTGTTCTGATACTGGCTGTACTGGGCTGAGTGATGGGTCTGGAGAGGGGTGTCTGGTTAGTGTTCTGATACTGGCTGTACTGGGCTGAGTGATGGGTCTGGAGAGGGGTGTCTGGTTAGTGTTCTGATACTGGCTGTACTGGGCTGAGTGATGGGTCTGGAGAGGGGTGTCTGGTTAGTGTTCTGATACTGGCTGTACTGGGCTGAGTGATGGGTCTGGAGAGGGGTGTCCAGTTAGTGTTCTGAGACTGGCTGTACTGGGCTGAGTGATGGGTCTGGAGAGGGGTGTCTGGTTAGTGTTCTGATACTGGCTGTACTGGGCTGAGTGATGGGTCTGGAGAGGGGTGTCCAGTTAGTGTTCTGATACTGGCTGTACTGGGCTGAGCGATGGACTCTGGAGAGGGGTGTCCAGTTAGTGTTCTGATACTGGCTGTACTGGGCTGAGTGATGGGTCTGGAGAGAAGGTGTCTGGTTAGTGTTCTGATACTGGCTGTACTGGGCTGAGTGATGGGTCTGGAGAGGGGTGTCCGGTTAGTGTTCTGATACTGGCTGTACTGGGCTGAGTGATGGGTCTGGAGAGGGGTGTCCGGTTAGTGTTCTGATACTGGCTGAACTGGGCTGAGTGATGGGTCTGGAGAGGGGTGTCTGGTTAGTGTTCTGATACTGGCTGTACTGGGCTGAGTGATGGGTCTGGAGAGGGGTGTCTGGTTAGTGTTCTGATACTGGCTGTACTGGGCTGAGTGATGGGTCTGGAGAGGGGTGTCTGGTTAGTGTTCTGATACTGGCTGTACTGGGCTGAGTGATGGGTCTGGAGAGGGGTGTCTGGTTAGTGTTCTGATACTGGCTGTACTGGGCTGAGTGATGGGTCTGGAGAGGGGTGTCTGGTTAGTGTTCTGATACTGGCTGTACTGGGCTGAGTGATGGGTCTGGAGAGGGGTGTCTGGTTAGTGTTCTGATACTGGCTGTACTGGGCTGAGTGATGGGTCTGGAGAGGGGTGTCTGGTTAGTGTTCTGATACTGGCTGTACTGGGCTGAGTGATGGGTCTGGAGAGGGGTGTCCGGTTAGTGTTCTGATACTGGCTGTACTGGGCTGAGTGATGGGTCTGGAGAGAGGTGTCTGGTTAGTGTTCTGATACTGGCTGTACTGGGCTGAGTGATGGGTCTGGAGAGGGGTGTCTGGTTAGTGTTCTGATACTGGCTGTACTGGGCTGAGTGATGGGTCTGGAGAGGGGTGTCTGGTTAGTGTTCTGATACTGGCTGTACTGGGCTGAGTGATGGGTCTGGAGAGGGGTGTCCGGTTAGTGTTCTAAAACTGCCTGTACTGGGCTGAGTACCAAACTGGACTGAACAGCTATTTTGCACTCTGCCTATTTGCACTATGACTATTTGCACACCTGTACAGATGTTCTTTTCTTTTCTGTAAATATATTTTCAGCTCTTTATTACCTTTAGTACTTTTTACTTTTTTAATTTATCCCCTATTTATTGTTTAGTGTCATTTTCCTTTAGTTTAAGACTGTAAATAATCTGTTCTGTGTTTTTTGTTACTTGTCATACGTGTTGCTCTCACCAAGACAAATTCCTTGTATGTGTGACATAATTGGTGAAATAAAGAGATTCTGATTCTGATTCTGAGTTATGGACTCTGGAGAGGGGTGTCTGGTTGGTAATAACAGATAACAAGGTCTATTGACGTTGGTGGCCAGCTGGGATAGCTCTGGAAGCGTTGAAGGTAGTGTTGTAGAGGTGGGAGGTCACTTGTTTACAGGCCTGGGTTTTGCCTCGTCCCTTTACTAAAGGATGATATCATTATAAACGTTTTTATAGTTTTTCCACCGAGACGCTAAACAGGGACATTAAAACCAGAGCAAACTTCATGCCAAAACTGAAATTTAGTGAAAATCAGACAGAAGTGGCTCTGTGGAAGGCTGTAATTAAAAGCTTGATTGAATTTGCCTTTAATGCCTGCAGGCTGAGGGCTGATTAATCCTGTAAGTGTATTCGTGGCTGTTCTGCCCCGTCTCCTTATTGTAGTCCAGTCCGAATGCCAATAGAATTACCCATCCAGTCCTCCCAAGCCCGTATTATAAGATCACTACTGAGGATCACCATTTATTATGTGGAGAGCTAAATGGTGTTTTTGACAGTTAGCATTAGGAAGCTGTTTTGGAGCGACACCAAAGCTTTCCTGGAGGCATCCAAGGAAAATGAAAACAGAGGCAGAGGTAATTTGGGAAAAGTATGAGCGCTCAGTGAAGGGGAACTGTGGTGAATAGCAAAAAAGATGGTTCTGTGTTTCTAATCAGGAGGAAGGTCTTCCTTCGCTTCTCTCCCGATTCATCGCTCGCCTCTCGGACCCATTACAGCAGCTAAAGCCATCACAGCCGGCAAAAACACACACAGAGCCCAGAAAACAATCAGCGTCGGCAAGCAGCGCTGACACATCGGCCTGTGTTTCTGCAACAATGAAAAGTTGAATTCCAGTAGACCCAGCTCATGCAATTCAGGGACAAAATAACAGTATCATAATCAATCAAATATTTGTTTCTGCTTAAAAACAGAAGCAATATTAACATGACCTCTGATTAGAAATGGCTGCTGACATCCCGACATCCTATTCGTCTTAGAGAAACATCTGGCAATCCAAATGGTGGATTCAACGGTTCACATGTTCACTGTCAATCCATCAAGACCATCAGTCTTATCACACTTATTAAAACAGACTGGGGTGGGGGTCATCTAATATCATGACCTTACTTACAATCTTGTTGCTGAATGCAATCAAATCCTCACAGCAATATTCCTCCAAAATCTAGTAGAAAGTCTTCTTCTCTGGACAGTAGAGACAGTTACTCCAACAAAAGCAGGATCAACTCTTTTTAATACCCTTGATTTTAGAAGAGACAACGAATGAGCAGGTGTCCCAATACTTTTGTCCGTATGTGCACATGTAGAGGTGGCCTGAGCTAGCTGCTGTATTGCTGTGCTCGTGCAACGTGGCTTCATGAGCTCTCTGTTACTTTGTGCTTCTTGTTTAGCAAATATTTTATGCAACCTCTCATACTGTGCTTCTCCAGATATTAGATATCAAGGTTTATGACCTGCCCGTCTCCAGATCCAGCGTAGAAAGAGACGTTTCATGGCTATGGTGTTCCCTGAGATTTACTGCAGACCTTAGAGCAGCACATTTCTACCATCCAGTTCCTCTTCATCTGGGAATTTCATCTGTCTACCAGCTTTACGGCTCAGGAAATCAGACTGGAGAGAGAGAGAGAGAGAGAGAGAGAGAGGCTCACTGCCCCTGTCTGTCTGTTGATATAGGAACCACAGAAAGTCTTACAGCAGTTCAAAGCTTAAACCTTCACAGATACGGGTCAAACCAAGCCGTCTACGAGAATAGAGGAGTGGCCAGTGAAGAAGCACAAGGTGGGGGTTTCTAATAAAGTGGCCAGTGAGTGGAAGCACAGGGTAGGGGTTTCTAATAAAGTGGCCAGTGAGAGGAAGCCCAGGGTAGGGGTTTCTAATAAAGTGGCCAGTGAAGAAGCACAAGGTGGGGGTTTCTAATAAAGTGGCCAGTGAAGAAGCACAAGGTGGGGGTTTCTAATAAAGTGGCCAGTGAAGAAGCACAAGGTGGGTGTTTCTAATAAAGTGGCCAGTGAGTGGAAGCACAGGGTAGGGCTTTCTAATAAAGTGGCCAGTGTGTGGAAGCACAAGGTAGTGTTTCTAATAAAGTGGCCAGTGAGTGGAAGCACAAGGTAGGGGTTTCTAATAAAGTGGCCAGTGTGTGGAAGCACAAGGTAGTGTTTCTAATAAAGTGGCCAGTGAGTGGAAGCACAAGGTAGGTGTTTCTAATAAAGTGGCCAGTGAGTGGAAGCACAAGGTAGGTGTTTCTAATAAAGTGGCCAATGAGTGGAAGCACAAGGTAGGTGTTTCTAATAAAGTGGCCAGTGAAGAAGCACAAGGTAGGTGTTTCTAATAAAGTGGCCAGTGAGTGGAAGCACAGGGTAGGTGTTTCTAATAAAGTGGCCAGTGAGAGGAAGCCCAGGGTAGGTGTTTGACCCCGAACAGGACTTGCTGATCCGCTGGTCTCCTGCAGGAGTGATGACCTGTCAGAGCTCTGAGAGTGAGCCTGATTCTGAACCCACATGAAAGTCATTTGTCATGACAGTGACGTCAGCGTCAGAGAACAGGCCCAGTTCTGCAGATGTGTTCTCTCTGCATGTGTGTTCATGGTAATGATGCTTCTGGTAGGAATCAGTCACTTCATCTCACACAGAGCGTCTCTGTTCCATCCAACAACAACACACACCATCAGGCGTGAGTGTGTAGCTGGCAGACACACTGAAGACTCCATCATCACCGACAGGCTGGGCTGGAAGACCTACCAAGTGTTAGGATTATAGAGGACGAGACTGACTTAGACTGGGCTTGTTTGTGGCGCTGTGTTTGATCTGCCCCACATGTTTTACATTATTAACAGAATGTTTGAAACATTTGCATATAAAATTTACATAATATGTCCAAAAGTATCCGGACGTGCCTCATTATGAGAGAAATCCTTATGAATTGACTCTCACTCTGGAGCAGCACAGCCAGTCTAATTACCTAACACTAATTGTTATTTATTTATAATAGTATTTTTTTGCTGAAATATTTTGAAAAACTTATGATATTAATTAATGAATTAAAGTTTAATTAAGTAATTAAATTAAGTTAAAATATATGCAGTGGTTTTAAGTCAAATATAGTTCACATATTACAAACAAAAAACAAGATCAAGGAAAAACAATAAAACAATAATAATAATAATATTTAATATATATTATAATAGGTATTTAGATATATGAATATTATTTCTTTATTTATATATTTATTACACTAAATTAATTTGATCAACGTGCATGTTCTGCATGGTCTTTTTTGATCCAAGTCAAGTGGACTCATGAATGAGGCTAATTAAAGGGCACTGGAGTGAGGAAAGGCCCAGCACCAGGCTTCCCCACAGGAAAAGTGTAAAGTGGAAAAGTGCACTGGCTCTTCCTGAGCTGTGCTGATGAGGGGTTTATGTAGCGAGGCTTGGACACATCGTTCATAGTTTCACCTCCGTTGAGTTTTCAATAACCGTGTAGAACGATGGCAGTGGATTAAACTCCAACTGCCATAAATCGTAGCAGGCTGTGCTACTGAGAGCTGCAGAGTTCCAGAAAGTGGTTCTCCAGACCCTGGAGCCATCGGCAGCTGCTGGAGACCCGGCGGAGTGGCCGAATAGAGGACGAGTGCAGACTTCTCAACTTTTCTTAACTACATTAAAACTTACTTTTCAAATTAAATAATGTTCACTCTCCCACTCTGTCCCGACAGTCCTGATTTTCTGCATCTCCATTTCTGCTGTTCCTCACTTTTCTCCATAATGTAATTTTGCAGTTGTTTCTAATACTGTATCAGATGATCAGGATGAACGGACCAATAGAAATGCTCCATCACCTGGACTAAGTTTTTACATTGACCTCAGCTAAAAGTTCAGAAAGGTTTTACCTTCTCCAGTAAAGCTGCTGCTGTTTTGGAGATATGAGATTTTTACCTGTAATGATGATTTTATATTAATTAACGGTCCTCAGATGGAGAAATGTAACAGGTCAACATTAAATTGTGGCTGTAAATGAATGGTATATGGACAATGATACATGTATTAGCCTGAATTGATCGAGTTGTTTCATGAACAGAAATGTGTGTTAAAGGACAGAGAACAATGAGTAGATCAGACTGCCCACATCTACATATCTCATGATGTGTTCATTGAAATATTAGAGTTAAATATCATCTGGGATCAGCAGCACTGCCCTGCCATTGATAATGTTATATAGAGTTAATTACAGGTAGACACCCTCACTGACCACTGACTTTCTGTTTATTTGGGTTTATTCTAATGTTATATAGAGTTAATTACAGGTAGACGCTCTCACTGACCACTGACTTTCTGTTTATTTGGGTTTATTCTAATGTTATATAGAGTTAATTACAGGTAGACGCTCTCACTGACCACTGACTTTATGTTTATTGGGGTTTAATCTAATGTTATATAGAGTTAATTACAGGTAGACGCTCTCACTGACCACTGACTTTATGTTTATTTGGGTTTATTCTAATGTTATATAGAGTTAATTACAGGTAGACACCCTCACTGACCACTGACTTTCTGTTTATTTGGTTTAATTCTAATGTTATATAGAGTTAATTACAGGTAGACACTCTCACTGACCACTGACTTTCTGTTTATTTGGGTTTATTCTAATGTTATATAGAGTTAATTACAGGTAGACGCTCTCACTGACCACTGACTTTATGTTTATTGGGGTTTAATCTAATGTTATATAGAGTTAATTACAGGTAGACGCTCTCACTGACCACTGACTTTATGTTTATTTGGGTTTATTCTAATGTTATATAGAGTTAATTACAGGTAGACGCTCTCACTGACCACTGACTTTCTGTTTATTTGGTTTAATTCTAATGTTATATAGAGTTAATTACAGGTAGACACTCTCACTGACCACTGACTTTCTGTTTATTTGGGTTTATTCTAATGTTATATAGAGTTAATTACAGGTAGACGCTCTCACTGACCACTGACTTTCTGTTTATTTGGGTTTATTCTAATGTTATATAGAGTTAATTACAGGTAGACACTCTCACTGACCGCTGACTTTATGTTTATTTGGGTTTACTTTAATGTTATATAGAGTTAATTACAGGTAGACACTCTCACTGACCGCTGACTTTATGTTTATTTGGGTTTACTCTAATGTTATATAGAGTTAATTACAGGTAGACACTCTCACTGACCGCTGACTTTATGTTTATTTAGGTTTACTCTGTTATATAGAGTTAATTACAGGTAGACACTCTCACTGACCACTGACTATGTTTATTTTGGTTTACTCTAATGTTATATAGAGTTAATTACAGGTAGACACTCTCACTGACCACTGACTTTATGTTTATTTGGGTTTATTCTAATGTTATATAGAGTTAATTACAGGTAGACACTTTCACTGACCACTGACTTTATGTTTATTTGGGTTTATTCTAATGTTATATAGAGTTAATTACAGGTAGACACTCTCACTGACCACTGACTTTGTTTATTTGGGTTTATTCTAATGTTATATAGAGTTAATTACAGGTAGACACTCTTACTGACCACTGACTTTCTGTTTATTTGGGTTTATTCTAATGTTATATAGAGTTAATTACAGGTAGACACTCTCACTGATCACTGACTTTCTGTTTATTTGGGTTTATTCTGGTGTTATATAGAGTTAATTACAGGTAGACACTCTCACTGACCACTGACTTTCTGTTTATTTGGGTTTATTCTAATGTTATATAGAGTTAATTACAGGTAGACACTCTTACTGACCACTGACTTTCTGTTTATTTGGGTTTATTCTAATGTTATATAGAGTTAATTACAGGTAGACACTCTCACTGATCACTGACTTTCTGTTTATTTGGGTTTATTCTAATGTTATATAGAGTTAATTACAGGTAGACACTCTCACTGACCACTGACTTTATGTTTATTTGGGTTTATTCTAATGTTATATAGAGTTAATTACAGGTAGACACTCTTACTGACCACTGACTTTCTGTTTATTTGGGTTTATTCTAATGTTATATAGAGTTAATTACAGGTAAACACTCTCACTGACCACTGACTTTATGTTTATTTTGGTTTACTCTAATGTTATATAGAGTTAATTACAGGTAGACACTCTTACTGACCACTGACTTTCTGTTTATTTGGGTTTATTCTAATGTTATATAGAGTTAATTACAGGTAGACACTCTCACTGATCACTGACTTTCTGTTTATTTGGGTTTATTCTGGTGTTATATAGAGTTAATTACAGGTAGACACTCTCACTGACCACTGACTTTATGTTTATTTGGGTTTATTCTAATGTTATATAGAGTTAATTACAGGTAGACACTCTTACTGACCACTGACTTTCTGTTTATTTGGGTTTATTCTAATGTTATATAGAGTTAATTACAGGTAGACACTCTTACTGACCACTGACTTTCTGTTTATTTGGGTTTATTCTAATGTTATATAGAGTTAATTACAGGTAAACACTCTCACTGACCACTGACTTTATGTTTATTTTGGTTTACTCTAATGTTATATAGAGTTAATTACAGGTAGACACTCTTACTGACCACTGACTTTCTGTTTATTTGGGTTTATTCTAATGTTATATAGAGTTAATTACAGGTAGACACTCTCACTGATCACTGACTTTCTGTTTATTTGGGTTTATTCTGGTGTTATATAGAGTTAATTACAGGTAGACACTCTCACTGACCACTGACTTTATGTTTATTTGGGTTTATTCTAATGTTATATAGAGTTAATTACAGGTAGACACTCTTACTGACCACTGACTTTCTGTTTATTTGGGTTTATTCTGGTGTTATATAGAGTTAATTACAGAAACATATCCATTGCTTTATTACTGTCCAAAAAGTTTTGTCAGATATTTTCTCTATAAGGAAAACAATATCTGCTGACTGGATGAACATTCCAGCCACACTGAATAAAATAAGCACATAATGTGAGTGCCCCCTGGTGGAAAGCAGTATTATTGCACAGGGTTAGCCGGCAACTAGGCCAGACTAGATCTTAACCACAGTGTAGTTCAGCAGGAGTACATGATTAGAGCTGGGAAACACTTTTTTATCTAAGCAATTCTGACTGTTTTCAGCGACAAGAGTGTTACTGAGGTCAGGATGTTGGATGATCACCACCCCACCTCATCCCAAACACAGTTCTTCCACTGCTCCACAGCTCAATGTGTCCTACAGAGTCCTATTCTATTGGCAGTACTTCTTCTCTACAGGGACTAGACAAGCTGTGTGTGCATTTGCACATCTGTGTCAGCAATGGGTGCAGCTTAAAGTAGCTGAATGTGTTCATTAGAAGTGGTGTCCACAAACATTTGGACATGTAGTGTACATGTGACCGTGATGTTTTATTATTATTATTATTATTATTATTATTGCAGAAAGGCAGACACCAAAGAATAACAGTGATTGTGCAGCATTATGTGAACGGAGGACTTTAGCATTAAACTAAATTAGGCTTAGGATCAGGATCAGGGTTAGGTTGTGGGTTAAGGTTGAGGTTAGGATTAGGATCAGGGTTAGGTTGTAGGTTGAGGTTAGGGTTAGGATCAGGGTTAGGGTTAGGCTGGGTTAGGTTGTGGGTTGTGGGTTAAGGTTAGGATTAGGATCAGGGTTAGGTTTTAGGTTGTGGGTTAAGGTTAGGATTAGGATCAGGGTTAGGGTTAGGTTGTGGGTTAAGGTTAGGATTAGGATCAGGGTTAGGGTTAGGTTTTGGGTTAAGGTTAGGATTAGGATCAGGGTTAGGGTTAGGTTTTGGGTTATGGGTTAAGGTTAGGATTAGGATCAGGGTTAGGGTTAGGTTTTGGGTTGTGGGTTAAGGTTAGGATTAGGGTTAGTTTTTGGGTTGTGGGTTAAGGTTAGGATTAGGATCAGGGTTAGGGTTAGGTTTTGGGTTAAGGTTAGGATTAGGATTAGGATCAGGGTTAGGGTTAGGGTTAGGTTTTGGGTTGTGGGTTAAGGTTAGGATTAGGATCAGGATTAGGGTTAGGTTGTGGGTTAAGGTTAGGATTAGTATCAGAGTTAGGGTTAGGTTTTGGGTTGTGGGTTAAGGTTAGGATTAGGATCAGGGTTAGGGTTAGGTTGTGGGTTGAGGTTAGGATTACGATCAGGGTTAGGGTTAGGTTTTGGGTTGTGGGTTAAGGTTAGGATTAGGATCAGGGTTAGGGTTAGGTTTTGGGTTGTGGGTTAAGGTTAGGATTAGGGTTAGGTTTTGGGTTGTGGGTTAAGGTTAGGATTAGGATCAGGATTAGGTAAATTCCAGTCTTCTTTATTTCTGGCAGCCTTTCATACGCTGATTTATTCTCCTAAAGCTTATTTTATAGAAAGTTTACTTATTGTCTCATAAAATGATGTGAAAGTAGCACAAAATAGTCTGAGACTGAGCGAGACTGTCGTGGTGAACTAGACTTTAGAAAATGTGTTTCTGTAAGAAAACCTTTGATAAATCACCTAATTTACACAGACCAGATTACCAGCCAGAAACAGACACGCTTTATGACCGGACCTGAAGTATTA
This sequence comes from Salminus brasiliensis, assembly GCF_030463535.1. Taxonomy (NCBI): domain Eukaryota; kingdom Metazoa; phylum Chordata; class Actinopteri; order Characiformes; family Bryconidae; genus Salminus; species Salminus brasiliensis. Next base: position 1,357,889 of record NC_132899.1, read on the forward strand.
AATATCAGTACTGACAAAGGTTCAGAGCCTAAGCATTTGGATTCTACAGACTGTTTAACATCATCATTAATCCACTTAATTAAAACAGCTCTAAAACTGTACTGATTACTTTTAGAAGGAACTGGACTGTGATGAGCAGTTAGGAATAATGTCTGACCACTAGGGGGAGCTATTGTGAGAGAATGTGATCATGTAATAACTGTACATATGTCCAGCATTTTGTTATGGACTAAACAAATGTGAGTGAGTCAATCATACAGAACAAGCATTAGATACCCCACTTACCTCAAATGTAGACCACCAGCAAAGACCAGCTGACCTGCAAAACAAGCAGGACCAACTCAAGCTGGTCAGGCTGGTTAAACTGGCTGACTAGGTTAGATCCTGACCAGCAAGGCTATGTTTTTTTTTTTTTGTTTGTTTGATTGTCTACTAGCGTGATCAACCTGACCAAGCTAAACAACCAGCATAACCAGCACGACCAAACTGGCTGACCAACATGACCAGCATGACCCGCACGACCACGCAGGTCGACCAGCATAACCATGATTAAAGATTATCAAAATTAATGCAGCACACTACGCTGGTCAAGAGCTGGTTACCCAGTATAGGTTATGATAGTTTGGATGAGCAGCTTTTCATCCACCTTGACCGTCAAAAAGCAGCTTAGACCTTTTGAAACCAGCTAAAAAATAAAAGGTATAGAGCTGGATTTGTCAGCAACCTGTAACCTAGCAACCAGCTCTAGAAAAGCAAACTTCCATGTCCTGGCTGATTTACTAAATATGGAGTTAAAAGGAAAAAATGGAAATTGATTAATTATTCCCTTATGATACTATAACCTATTGGTATGAGATTTTAGGCCGATATGACAATAATAATAAAAATAATAATATTTAAAATATAAATCATAAATGAGTATAAATAAAGTCATATAGAAATAACTCATTAGTGTCAGACAGTTAATATTTTTAGAATATACATTATTTGTAAGACATAAAATGTCAATATTTTGAGAAAAGAAGTCATTGGTATGAGACAGTATTTTGGGATAATATTGTATAATATAAAAGGTTTTTGTGAATATTACTCAATAGTATGAGGGAAAAAATCTAGATTTTGAAAATATCAATCAGTATGAGATGAAATTTGTATGACATGAATGGGCAATACTTTGAAAATAAGGCATTAGTATAGGATATAAAGTATATTTAAAAGGAATAATAATAATAATATTTTAAAGGAAATAATAATTAGTTTATTTTGTGAAAATAAGTCATTAGTGTCAGATATATTATAAAATAATATTTTGAGAATACATTATTTGCATGACATAAAATGTCAATATTTCGAAAATATCAGTCATTAATTTGAGATTCTGAGAATATCTATGGTCACATATGGTATATAATAGGTCAGTATGAGATATGAAGTCAATACTTTGAAGACCTGATGTTACAAACTTTCCCTGTCTCTGGAGGAGAGAAGGTCATTAACTACAGAAAGAGCGTAAATGTGAAGTCCTCATCTCTGTGTTCTTCAGATGAAAGGTCCCGTAAATCCCACAATAAAACAAAGACACTGTTCATCTTTCTTATCTTTCATTTTTCATATTCCTTAAATTACAAGTATCATTTACTTCCTTATTAAAAACACATATAAAAATACCCCCCAGAGAGAAGCTCATATCAAACATCCAGCGCCGTCTCTGCCTCTCGCTCAGACCCGCCCATAAATTACAAAAATAATTTTATTTACATATTAATAACTGTGATCTTCCTGCAGGGAGTGGCTCTAGTCTCTCAGATCTCTGAGAACAGCTCGCTCTTCAGAAACGCTGACCCCACTCTCCAATCTCGGACCAATCAGAAACACTGGAGACTGGATCTGTTTGAGTTTAGAACCGGTTCTGTCGATGAGTCTGTTTCGAGCAGAGATCAGAACCGGTACACAGAACCGGAAGTGTACAGTACTTTTCACAGAACATAAACCAACCCTGTGAGTGAAGAGTGGAGGAGCTTAATAACCCGCTTATTATCATTTATTTGCGCCAGCTGGTTTTCTCAGTATTGACTAGAACAGGATTTTGGTTTAATTTGAAGATTTTAAGTGCCTTTTCTTACAGTTTCCCCTAAACTATAAACCCCCAGTCCCTAATTCTAAACCCCTAACCCTAATCATAGCTCCTCACTCTAGCCCTACCCATAACCCTAATGCCTACACCAACCCCTAACCCTAATTCTAAACCCCAAACCTAAACCTAATAGCCACTCACTCTAACCCTTATCATAACCATAATGCCTAACCCCTAACAAACCCATAACCCTAGATCTAAACCCCAACCCTAAGCCTAATCATAGCCCCTCACTCTATACCTACCCATAACCCTAATGCCTAACCCCAACCAACCCCTAACCAACCCATAACCCTAATTCTAGACCCCAACCCTTAACCTATCCATAGCCCCTCACTCTAGCCCTACCCATAACCCTAATGCCTACCCCAATCCCTAACCCTAATCATAGCCCCTCACTCTAACCTTTACTATAACCCTAATGCCTACCCCAATCTCTTACCCTAATGTCTACACCCTAACTCCAACCCTAAAACCTAGCCCTAAACCCTAAACCTAAAAACTCCTACACATCTAACCTCTAACCATGAGCCTTAAACCCTACTCTAAACCCTTACCCTGCTGGTGATGAGCGTTACCATTAGAGATCTGAGATCTGAGACGATCAGAGTTACTGTTCCAATTTCACATATCAGATATCTGCTAATTACTTATTAATTAAAATACTAAAACAACTCTATTAGTATTTGTAGTTTTACAGTATTACAGTATTACTGAAGCTGATACTGGTTGTTGTTGATGTTCTGTGAAAAATACCACCAGTTTGTCTTTGGTTCCTGTTAGCTGTTTCTGACCCCTGGTTGGGAGTGTGTCTTCCAGAGGAAGGCGTCGTCCTGCAGCACGTCGGCCAGTTTCCTGTTAAACGGGCTGTAGAAACCGGAGAGGAGCTCTCGCGTCAGCGGAAGCATCGGACCCAGGTTTTTATCTGCCAGCCTCCGTGTGTTAGACGCTGGGCGCTTTGAGATCTCAGCCTCCTTCTGCACAGATAGAGGCCCTGGGAGACAGACACACACACACACACACACATATATATATATATATATATATAAATACAGATGTGAAAGGAAACACATTCAATAATATTTCAGTATAGCTCTAGTACAGCTCTAAATGAAACAAAAAAAACTACAACATAAAAACGTTGTTTTGGAGATACATGGTTTTCATTGGACGGCGATGCTATAAAGAGGCAGATCTCTCTGCAGTACCATTAAAAGCAAAAAGGCTTGCTGGATGTCTGAGACTGCGCTGCCCCCTTATGGTGAAAGTGAGTAAATGCAGAACTGGGATGTAGGAAGTGTGCGTTTGAAGATAATTCTAAAACAAATCCTCTATAATTAGATTATATTTCAAAACAATAACAGGATCACAATATCACCCAATCAGAAGAGTGCAGATTAGCATATTCCTGCACTCAGAAATGCTTAGAACTGCAGTGAAATACTGAGCTAATTACTGCACCTCTGCTTTCACATCACTAATTATCATCATTACTGACAATAACAACAGGAATAAGAGTAAGTAAGTGGACAGTGTGTGTGTGTGTGTGTGTGTGTGTGTGTGTGTGTGTACGTACCTAAATGAAGGAACTGGAAGACTCTGTGCATGGACAGCCTCCGGTCTGCAGCATGATCCTCCAGCCTCAGAACCAACAGCTGATCCCGACCGAACACGGACAACCAGTCCAGAACATACACGACATACAGCCCCACCTGCAGCCGCACCTGACAGAGAGAGAGAGAGAGAGAGAGAGAGAGAGAGAGACTTTAGAACACATACAGAGAGATACTCCAGCAATGCACTGGTACAGCTGTCCATGAGGGGGCGCTCAAAGCCTGATGTGTATTTACTGCAGTGGTGTAGCTGTGAATTACACTGCCCACCTGTAGGGGGAGCCTCCCAGTTCTGACATGCCAGAGTTTTGGGAGAGCTTGGCCAGTTCCTACAGTCCTCAATGAACGGAGGTAAGCGGAGCTAAACGGCTAAAAGCTCACTGTTAAACTAGTGTCTAAAACCCGGTAGACATTCTCAACTGATAACTCTCTGAAACTACTTTATAGCAGTATTAGGTGAGAACTAGTATTTCTTGCTCCTGAACTCCCCCTACAGTTGGAGTGTGGAATTCTCGCTTTAAGACGGCGCTCAGGAAGGACAGCTGTACACATGCATTTCTGGACAGTGTGAGAGCTGCAGCAGCTTGATCTGAAGGTGGAGCAGCATGTGGGCGGAGGTGGTAGAGTAATACTACAGGATTCTACACTAATATGACTCTATGGGTTCTGCAGCGTTACACAGCAGTTCTGGAGAGAGGTTCTCCTCCTGCAGCTCCACCACCAAACCTCCACAGTGCAGCAGCAGCAGCAGCGCTCCGGCCTGGAGTGGGAATGATGGAGACGCCCTTCTCCCTGATCCAGTCAGTGGAGCATCAGCATGATCCTGAAGCTAGCTACTGATTGAAGGTGGAGCTGATGCAGGATGACACTGATTTAAATCTCAACTTTTCCTCACAAACTTCTACATGGACAAATGTATTGGGACACTGTTCATCCACTGTTCCTTCTGAAATTAAGACTATTAAAAAGAGCCGATCCTGCTTCTGTTGGAGTAACTGTCTCTACTGTCCAGAGAAGAAGACTTTCTACTAGATTTTGTAGGAGGAGCATTGCTGTGAGGATTTGATTGCATTCAGTGACAACAGCGTTAGTGAGGTCAAGATGTTTGGCTGGCATTAGTGGCATGGTGCCAATAGGATCATGTTGCAACCTATTCGAAGCTGTGTGTGTGTGCATTTGCACACCTGTGTCAGCAATGGGTGCAACGTAAAGTAACAAACAGTTGGACATATTGTGTATATTCTGAGAATTCCACAGGAATTACTGTTTAAGTCCGACTGCAATAAAGAGCAGCAGAGACGAACAGCCATTTCCAAACCATGATTACACATCGATTCCTCTCAGTCTGATTGCTGGAGTGCAGCCCGTTCTAACCGGACCCTGAAGTCCATTTACTGCTTAGTTGAGTGCACTGCCAATCACATACACATCATCTGCTCCTTTTGTGCTTTTGTCCCTAAATAACAGCCCTACACCTGCAGCCTCAGCCTCCTCACGCCTCCTCTCGCTCCTTTACGCCTCCTCGTCTGTCTGATGTTCAGCGTTTTTCCACTCCTCAGGTCCTCTAATGAAGCTCTTTGCAGCTGAGTTTGTTTAAGTGGTCAGAAGATCAATAACAACAGTCTGGGAACGCTGGGAGCTGAAGGGATGGAAGTGTCATGCCTGCTGCAGCGAAACGTCCACATACTCAGCTTCTCCTTTCCTCTCCACCTTCTGACGCCCAGGTTTGAAGACACATCTCAGCATGTCTCGCTGACGTCTCTTGATGGATGGCAGCCCATCACCAAAAACTCGACTGCTGAGTTTCAACTAGACTGAGCTCCTGTTCATGTCTGAAACTACAGGTCCTCACTAAGATCTGGCCATCTTCTTTGAGAACATCCGCAGAACTTTTCTCTCGACGGAGGCCTCGGTCATAGTTCAGCACTGAATTCTAAATGGAAAGAACACTCAACTCCATTCATGGTGTTGGGGTGTTTAAATGAACTGGACCAGCTGTGTCAAAGCTTAGCTCTTAGTCTCTTTGTTCTGTAGGTTCCTGGTATTCAGCCTAGTGGGGCACGGAAGGCCTCAGGCTGGAGCTCCATGAGGAGGCCTCAGACAAACACCATCCAGACCCCAGAGCGGAGCTCCTTGAGGAGGCTCCCTGTGAAGAGTCAACAAGGCTGAGCAGTGACAGCACGTCAAGAGACTCCCCGGTGGGCCAATTACAGAAACCGGGCCCTACACTGCAGCTCTGAGCTGGGCCCCAGAGCGCAGCTCCACAAGGAGGCCCAGTAATGACAAGGAGCCAAACCTTTTATTTGAGTAAAAAAGACTGAAAGGGATCATTCTGGTCCACTCTGCTCCACTGAGGGAGATACTGAGTGGAGGGGCCAAAAACTGGCTTCCTGCTTTGGGCAGAGGGAGGAAGCTGGACTCTGGACACTGGCCATGGGCCTGATATTGTCCCTGGCACTCAGCTCGGGATGAGGACATGAGGCGGTATTGAGAGAGAGAGAGAGAGAGAGAGAGAGAAATCTAAATGTGTGGAAAGTTCTGTAACTCCTCAATAACAAATCTGAAGGGATCCCAGGTGGCACTAACGTCTAAGCGCTGGCCTATTAACTATGAATATGCAATACACATATTTAAATAATGATTTATCGCAGGAAGAAGTTATCCAACACCATCTGGCCATGTGTGGAAAAGTTATTGCCCCCTTAGTTACTCAATCAACCAGTTAACTGAGTTTAGGAAATAATGGCCTTAACTAAACCACACCCCTCCAGGCTGGATCATGGCCAGATCTGTAGAAAGGTGAAATATGTGAAAGAATGTGAAATAATCTAACACTAAAACACTCTGGTCCAATCAAAAGTTTTAGAACACCTCCAACTGGCGGTACTGCTCGTCCCAGACAGGCCTTGCTTTTCTTATTTTACCATCTTAGCACAGGTTAGTAAGGCTCTGAGGAACCACACTGAGTGTCATCATCCCCAAATGGAAAACACTGTATGTCCAAATGTTTGTGGACACCCCTTCTAATGAATGCTTTAGCTACTTTTGCACCCATTGCTGACACAGATGTTCAAATGCACACACAGCTTGTCTAGTCCCTGTAGAGAAGAAGTACTGCCAATAGAATAGGACCCTCTGGAGCAGATCAACATCATGACCCTATTGGCTCCATGCTGCCTAATAATGCCAGGCGTGGACTAGAGGGGTATAAAGCCCCCCAGCATTGAGGAGCTGTGGAGCAGTGGAAGAACTGTGTTCTCTGGAATGACGGTGGAGGAGCTCCATCCAGTACTTTTGGGATGAGTTTGGCACTTGGCTTCACTAATGCTCTTCATGCTGATTGCAATCAAATTCTCACAGCAATGTGGTTACTCCAATAAAAAAAACAGGATAAACTCTTTTTAATGCCCTTGATTTCAGAAGAAACAATGTATGAGCAGGTGTCCCAATACTTTTGGTGTTGCAAGATGTTTTCCCCCCAGTAAATGAATTCCCTCTTACAGTTGCAGTCTGTGTGTGTGTGTGTGTGTGTGTGTGTGTGTGTATTACTCACAGGCATGGCGTTGTTGAGGCTGCTGTTGTACACACAGGCCCTCATACTGGACTCCTGCATACACGCATCA
>NC_132899.1:1365458-1402958 GCF_030463535.1 Salminus brasiliensis
TCGGGAACTTTGGGAATATTTCAAAAATGTAAACTAAACAAACCAAAGCAAACCAAAATGAAAGCACACATTTGGACCAAAGGACTGCCTAAAGTCAGGTAATATTTTGACGAGGTTCATATTTTTATTGACTATTATTGACTATATTTTATTGATGAGGTTCATATTTTTATTATAGCACTGAAACGTTTAGGCAGATATTAAATCAAGGTGTAATCTCACAGTTGCTCAATATCTGCTGACTCAGAAAAGTTTAATGGGACTCGTTTACCAAGACCAGCAGGCTAGCATGTAAGATTCTCATCTTTAGCCCAAAATATTCCCATTTTATTCCAATTCCCATAACTATTGATAATTCTCATGGTAAATTTCTCAACTTTGAAAAGAACCGGAATTTTCCAACCATAGTCAGGATGTTTGATGATGATCACCACCCCACCTCATCATCTCCAACTTATCCCAAAAGTACTGGATGAAGCTCCTCCACAATCATTCCAGAGAACACAGCTCTCCCACTGCTCCACAGCTCCTCAATGCTGGGGGTCTTTATACCCCTCTAGTCCACACCTGGCATTAGGCAGCATGAAGCCAATAGGGTCATGATGTTGATCTGCTCCAGAGAGTCCTATTCTATTGGCAGTACTTCTTCTCTACAGGGACTAGACAAGCTGTGTGCATTTGCACATCTTAAAGTAGTTGAATGTGTTTGATAGAAGGGATGCAGTCAGACTGGAATCGCCGCTACTTTTACTGGTTGCTTTTCAGACACCAAGCTCAACCTTCATCAGAATTTCCAGCATGGCTGAAAAGCATCAAGACACGCAGCAGTGTAAACGAAGCCCCGGCGCTCTCTAACGAGAGAAACAGCTCCTCAAATCAGATTTACTGCAAAGACTCAAAAAAACCCTGAAGCAACATCTTCAGACACATCAGGTCTGCTTATCTCCGGTTTGACAGCCAGGTCCATCCCTTCAGCTGGGATTCCTCCTCACAGCAGGTGAACGAGGGATCTGCTTAAAGGGTTCCCACAGTTAACACAAGCACAGAGACGCCTCAGTGCTTTAAACCCCGTCCAGTCCACAGGAAGGACTCGCTCCCTCTGCTGATCTGAGGGACAGAGGACGGCTGGGTTTGGTCAAGGTTTTGTGCAGGCAGGTCAATTCAGCAGCGTGATATCTGACTAATCAGCCACAACATTAAAACCACTAGTCTAATACTGTGTAGGTTCACCTCACTGCACCAGAACAGCTCTGACCGGTCAAGGAATCGACTCCACAAGACCTCTGAAAGCACCCTGTGGTATCTGGGCACCTTCAGACATTAGCAGCAGATCCGTTAAGTCCTGGAAGTTGTGAGGTGGGACTAGAGCTGGGCAATAGGACGATACTTTATCATATTGTGATAAATTTCGGAATTTTATTAGAGTATCATCAATATCGTCCGTGCTTAAAGAGCACTAATTATCTACGGGAGTACTAGATAATCTAGTGCTAGTACAGTACTAGATAATAGTACGGGAGAGTTTTTGGACAGCAGTTTTACAAATTTTACGCTGTTGGTGCATTTTGTCTATATGACGAAATATTGCAATAAATATCATACATCATTAAAACTATCTTTAAATATCTTTAAATATTGTGAAATATTATGGGACCTCCATAAACAAAACAAAGAGGTTTTTGCTCGATACGGACAATATTTTATGATCTATTTGATCTTATTCTATTTGATCTATACCTGTTGTGCTGCTATCTGCTACCCAGAGGCAGAACTCCGAACGTTAACCTTTTGAACTCTAGAGTTATTATTCTGTTATTAATTTTAATCCAATTATGAATAGTCTGGTGACAGTTTGACAATTTTAGGGTATATGAAACTGATGTTAATTATGAGAGCAACCCTGTGTTCACAGCAGCAGTGATGCGGTGCGACACCGGGCCGGTACTCATTCGTTGTGTTCAGTGAAACAACAAACTCCCATTATAAACATTTATGAGGTTAAAAACTCAGAGAACTCAAATACTGTAATTTACCAAGGAAATGTAAAGATTATTAGGAAAAATAACACCTGAAACAAATACAGAACATCTCACACTGTATTACAGGATTACTGTTGTGTGTTTGTTTATTATTTTTAATACATTTCTATACATTTTTTATATACGAGTCAAAACAACCATCACCCATCTCTCTGGAAAACTACTACAATCAGCTATAGTTTAAGTACAGTTTCAATAAGTTTTAGTTTTAGTGAAAACGGTGACAGTAGACCACCTAGAACCTGATTTAAGGTTCTAGCAAATAATGAGGAGAACCCTCTCCACCATCACCAGCAGTGATGCACACAACATGCTGCACATCACTGGAGGAGAACTCATGCTCCCATTAAATAAACACACACACACACACACTATATGGACAAAAGTATTTGGACACCTATGCAGGAGTTTTAATGAGATCCCATTCTAAACCCATAGGCATTATTAATATGGAGCTGGTCCCCCTTTGCTCTAAGCTCTACCAGCAGCAGCAGCAGGTCTGGAGCTCTGCTGCAGTTACTGAGTCAGTTGGAGGCTTTTCTGCACTCTGCTCTGAGCTCAGCACTCGGCCCTGACCCCGCTCTGTAACTTTACGTGGTCTGACAGACACTCGGTGTCTGAGCTGCTCTCTGTGAGCTGTTCCTCCTAAACTCTTCCACTGTTCAATAATAACACCACTCACAGCTGATGGAGGAAGATCTAGGAGGGAGGAGATTTCACCAGCTGACTTGTTGTAGTTGGTGCAGCGGTGTCTCCTATTACATACAGAACCACGCTGGAGTTCAGTGAGCTCTTCAGAACCTCCCGTTCTTTCACTGATGTGTGGAGGAAAGACAGACTGCAGGGCTAGAGGCTGGATTTATACAGCTGTAGTGGCAGCGGGACTGAATCAAATACATGAATTTAATGGTTAAGAGGTGTGTCCCAATAGCAGCCATATAATAAATCTGTGAGGGTTTTTTTCACACGGTAATGGTTCCTCTGCTGGAAACAGTTTGCGAACTCCTGATCTAGAGTCTTGAAAAAGTTTCCTCCTCCTAGCCACTTGGCCTCGGGACAAGCGGCGTCCACTCTAGCCGATTAGACTGCGGCACAGCTGAGCTTACAGTGCCAAGAAGGTAAGCCAGTCATATTTACAGCAACAGAAGAAACTTACTGAGATAATCTTCAACGATAGCAATTATCTCAAAGCTCCAGTCAGGGATATTGATGTTAATAACGTCTGTCAGTTTTATTCGCCCGAGTGTCAGTCCAAAGCCCCGGCACTCTCACTTCTGGCACGGCCTTCTTGGCAAGAAACACTGAAGCTAAATCTGTCTTATTATCAGCCAACATCTCTGAACCTTACTGCAGCGGGGGCTGAGGTGGCAGAGCACCAAACAGCAGGGCCAGCAGTTTTGATGGGGTCACATATAAGGCTCCTGACCGGCCTAATTGGTGCTCAGGCTCTGCCTTAATGGGCTCTTTGCTGTCTGGAGAGGACGCTTGGTTTAATAATGGAAGAGTGCTGGGTTTTATATTTAGGAGAGTAATGTGGCTGTCGTTGTCGCGTCATCTGTGAAGTAATTGGCTGTTTGTGAGCGTTTCTGAGACTTTCATATAATAACGTAGATCATTATCCTATGACCTTTGGCTTGGGCTGCAGCAGTAGACACTTCTTTCAGTGTGCGGCCGGCTGTTGAATGCTCCAAGGAAGCACAGAAAGGATCATGAAGCCAGGTACTCCTTAGGAGAAGAACCACACCCGATAGTTCAGCTACAACAATTCAGCTACAACAATTCATTTACAGACGTTATTCCCAGCCTGCAGCAGTAAGGAGCATTCTCAGAAGATTTGAGAAGATTATTTTAATACCTTTGATTTCAGAAGCAAGAATAAATGAGAAGGTGTCCCGATACTTTTGTCCATTTATGTGAAAAACATTTAGAATAAACTGAGGATATGTGACACTGTTGCCACACTAAGACATTCACACAGTCCACATAAGAAAGCTACACTGTAAAACATCCCTTTAGTTTTTGTGATGTCATAAAAGCAAACATATTGACATGTATTCACCTATTTATCCTAAGCAGTTTAGCCCCACCTACTCACATGAAAAATATGCAACCACCACACGCATCCACATCCACCTTATACATCCTCATCCACCATACGCATCCACCTTATACATCCTCATCCACCATCCGCATACACCTTATACAGCCTCATTCACCATATGCATCCACCTTATACAGCCTCATTCACCATATGCATCCACCTTATACAGCCTCATTCACCATATGCATCCACCTTATACAGTCTCATCCACCATATGCATCCACCTTATACAGTCTCATCCACCATCCGCATACACCTTATACATTCTTATCCACCATACGCATCCACCTTATACATCCTCATCCACCATCCGCATACACCTTATACAGCCTCATTCACCATATGCATCCACCTTATACAGTCTCATCCACCATACGCATCCACCTTATACATCCTTATCCACCATACGCATCCACCTTATACATCCTTATCCACCATACGCATCCACCTTATACATCCTCATCCACCATACGCATCCACCTTATACATCCTCATCCACCATACGCATCCACCTTATACATCCTTATCCACCATACGCATACACATCCACCATCCGCATCCACCACACGCATCCACATCCACCTTATACATCCTCATCCACCATCCGCATCCACCTTATACATCCTCATCCACCATACGCATCCACCACACACAAGCCCTATTCACATCCACCACACGCAGACGCATCCACAACCACCATACGCATCCCCTATTCACATCCACCACACACGTCCACCACCATACGCATCCACCATAAACATCTGATAAAATACACATAAAATGTATCACAATACACAACATCCTTTTTCTGAGCATATTGTGAAAATCATCAGTGATTACAGAACACTGACCAGCTGCACATTTCCATAAAAAAGAGGAAACTGGTCCTATTTAATTAGACGTGTTTATTATTAATAATAATAATAATAATAATAATAATAATAATAATAATAATAATAATCACTGTACTGAGCATAGGGGAGTATTTAAACAACCCTGTTTAAAATGTCTTTAAATATCATGATATACTATTTTCACCATATCTCTAATAGACCTGCCAGAGGGATCATGACTGTTTTAGTTTCCCCTTTAAAGACTTTTGATTTCCAGTCACGTCCGCTGCTGAACTGCGGCCTGGGTTTAAAGCAGTGCAGTAACAGAGTGACGCTTTTTTGTGGCATCATTTATAACAGACTGCGCTTCTAAAACCGTCCAGCTGTGCACCGGTTGTCTTTTCTTGCCCTTCTCTGTTTACCATATTGTAATCTGTGGGCGTGAAACAACGCTGTGCACGGACATGAAATATTAGATATTCTGAATACCTGCAGTGGAAGAGGCCTCTTACGGTACTCCTCGGCCTCTGAGCTGAGCAGGCTGTATTTGTAGTGCAGGTGGGCCATGACCCCTCCAGGCAGGCTGACCTCAGAGCCGGAGAGGAGGTGGGCCGGGTGGGGACAGGGCCGGGCAGAGCAGGGGGCGCTGTTGGTCTGGACCTTCATCCATGAGGGTGAGGAGGGAGCCCACAGTGCTGACCGTACTACATGATCTCAGGAACAGCAGGTTTACCTGTAAGAACGACAGATTTTATGAAACACTGCAGAACTGAAGAACACGCGTGCACATACAGTACATTACAGTACATACAGTACATTATAGTACAGTACATACAGTACATTACAGTACCACACAGTACAGTACATACAGTACATTACAGTACATACAGTACATTATAGTACAGTACATTACAGTACCATACAGTACAGTACATTATAGTACAGTACATTACAGTACCATACAGTACATTACAGTACATACAGTACATTACAGTACCATACAGTACATTACATACAGTACATTACAGTACTTTACAGTACAGTACATATAGTATACACTACAAGCCTGAAGTACGAAACACTCTGAAACACTGCCTGGATCATAAAGACACTCATTTAGACCTCCTGTAAACAACCAGTGAACATCATTACTACTGCTACTATTACAAAATAATAATAATAATAACAATAATAATAATAATATTAACTTTTATTCATATAACATTTCATACTTATATAAAAAAATAATTATATAATTAGTATAATAGCATTTATAATAAAATAGCAATAATGTCAGAGTGAAAATATTAAAAAAGTAAATAAAAAAAATTGTTCAAATAGACTAACATAAGTAAAAAAAACTCATAAATAAATAAATACATAAATAAAAGCCAAAAATTAATATATATATATATATATATATATATATATATATATATATTTATTTATTTATTAAGTTAGTAATGTAATGGTTAAGTCAATCCTGATGCCTTATGTCTCTCCCACATGGTGAGATATACAGTTTATATGGCAATGGTATCGGGTATCGAGCGATATGCAAAGTTAATGTATCGGTATTGGAACTGAAAAAGCCGGATTGGTGCCTCTCTGATAAAAACACAATAAATAAGCAGTAAAATAATGTAGAGAAATAAGCAGAATACAATTAAAGAGTATTATAACAACATTATTCAATCCTTATTCAATATTATTATTCAATCAACATAAAAGGCTAAAGGGAAAAGATAGTCATAGTAAATAACAGAAGCTCAGCATCTGATTGGTCATTTATTTTTCCCAGATGCTGATTTTCTCGACTTACCTTCTTAAACCTGCTGCTTGTAAATGCAGTGCTGTTGTGCTGTCACTGCAGAAACACTAAATATTAAACTGTACTGTGTATGGTTTATATATTTTAAGATTATTGCCATATCGCCCACCCCTGAAGACTGCCCTCCCTTAGTAAAGACAGTAGAGTGGTTTCTCTGAGAACGGTTCAGGAGCCTGCACAGTTATCAGCACCACAGATATCCAGACCACACTCACCTTCACTGCACCTAATAACACCCGGGACGTGTGTTTCTGAGACAGCGGATTAGACCCTTCTGACCCACTGCTGCCCGCACGCCAGCCTACAGCGCTGTCTGAGCACACACCCAGCAGCACTCAGGAGGATCTCCCCAGCTTTCTGGAGTCACAGCGCTCTTTATATCCCCCGTTAGCGCCCCTCAGAGCGACGCAGTGTGTAAAGAGGCATGAGTCATTAGATTTCTAAGCTTGATGAGCTAAGTTGTGTAAGCAGATGGGCCGTCTTTAGGATGTCGCTCACATCCTGCCAAAGTGCTGAGTCTGAGCCAAGCAGCGGTTCAGCGGTTAGAGCAGGTTAAACATTGGGCACTGCATATTCAGTCACCCTGTTCCAGCTGTCCCGTAAACCAGCAGCTTCAGGATCATGCTGATGCTCCACTGTCTGGATCAGGGAGAAGGGCGTCTCCATCATTCCCACTCCGGGCCGGAGCGCTGCTGCTGCTTCTGCACTATGGAGGTTTGGTGGTGGAGCTGCAGGAGGAGAACCTCTCTCCAGAACTGCTGTGTAACACTGCAGAACCCATAGAGTCATATTAGTGTAAAATCCTGTAGTGTTACTCTACCACCTCCATACAGAAACCTTAACATATACATATACACACGCGCACACACACACACACACACACACACACACACACACACACACACACACACTGTCTGAAGCAGATAGATGTGCTGTAATTGCATGACTTGAGCAAACAGTGGGGGGCTATCTGCTGCCCTTCATCAGGAATTCAATCATCTGACAAAGCCAGCCTTCATTAGAGCTGCTAATAACCGGCCTCCCAGCCTCTGCACCCCCACCCTTCACCACCACCACACTGGACTCTACACCTGCAGCTTCGACTAGAACCAGCTCACAGTACACAATCCTGGCATTTGGTGGAAGCTCCACCATTATTATTACTACTATGATGATGATGATGATTGTTGTTGTTATTCTTCTTCTTCTTATTATTATTATTACTATTATTATTAATTTTACTTCTACTATTTAATCTTATTAGTACTACCATTATTATTACTACTATTAATTTTATTATTACTATTATTATTATAATATAATAATTATTGTTATTATTATTATTATTATTATTACTACTACTATTATTATTATTATTAATACTATTACTATTATTATTATTACTATTATTACTATTAGTGTATCAATATCAGCACCAAGGTTTGCACTTACACACACTATGGTGGGTTTTTTTTAGTTTTTTTTTTCTTTTTCTTTTTTACACAATATTTTTATTTGCATACTTTGTTTAAACAACCAGTAAAAGCCAGTCATACATAGTTAATACTAATAAACAGACGTTTACCGGAACTTTTATCACTTTCTGTTTCTATGTGGTGTTTGGCTGGTTCTGAGTTTCAGCAGCTTGCTGAAAGACTAACACACACTTTAAGTTCAGCAGCTTGTTACAGAGTCCAGAACCTGGAGGTGAATTACTGCCCAGTTAAAAGCTGTTTGGTGAAGCTGAGCCGGATTCTGTTTCCCTCCCCGCCCGTGTTTCTGCACTGTGGCCATTTGTATCATTTTAGTTCTAATGTGCTGTTCCTCAACCAGTAAACGCAGCTCTTTCAAGCTTATTAGATCTTATTAGGGATCAGATATAAAAAAGTACAGGCTATAACAACTGGAACTCTATAAACATCAGGATTTAGAGCCTCTATCAGGCATTTAAGTCAGAGCTGGTATCAGTACTCCGTATCGGCAGATACTTCAAAATCGGAATGGAAAAAGTGGAATCGGTGCATCTCTAAGTATTATTCCTTCACTTTCTTTCTTCTTTCTAAAACCCTTTGGAGTGCAAGTTCAGAATTATTAGCGACATATTTAACAACAACAACAACAACAACAACAATAATAATAATAATAATGATGACTATTATTATTATTATTATTATTATTATTATTCTTTGTTTGATTTTCATAGTTTTTTTTCCGTGGGATGTTTGCCTTGTGGAGATCTCGACACCATTCCAGCTCCAGGTTGTTGGGTCTGACTGGGTGATGCAGACCTGTAAACACCCTTCCTTTAACCTGAAGATCCAAATACACTAGTTACACTCAACCAAGCACATGGGGTACCACAGCAACCACTTTGCAACATCCTAGCAACACCTGAGACACCCCTCCACCCACTTGGGATACTATAGCAACCGCCTAGCAACCACCAAGAAAGAGTTTGTCTGTTTGTCTGATAGTGGTGGAACCCAGAGAACCCGTTCCCTTTGGTTTGATGCATTAAGCACTCCTGCATCTTAAACTTGAATCCCGCGTGCCTTGCTGTTGGAGAGCAGCGCATCGCCCAAGTCCAGAGGCGCTCCTGACTTTCAGCACCCGGGTCCAGTTAGGAGCCGAAGACAGCGGCTCTGGGCTCTGGGCTCGTCTATTTCTTTCCTGCTTTGTTTGTTGATGGATTGGAGATATGAGCTCAAACCGATTCTTCCCTCCACCCACTTGGGATACTATAGCAACTGCCTAGCAACCACCAAGAAAGAGTTTAGCCATCACTAACCAACACTATAGCAACCACCTGGTATCACCACAGCACTCATTTATCAAGCACTTAGAAACAACATAGCAACCATCTCTTAAAATCACATGACTATATGGAAACCTGCTGAAATCAAGGTCATTGTAAAGAGCTGATCCTGCCTCTGTTGGAGTAACTGTCTCTACTGTCCACAGAAGAAGACTTTCTACTAGATTCTGGAGGAGGAGCACTGCTGTGAGGATTGTAGGATTGCATTCAGCGACAAGAATGTTAGTGAGGTCAGGATGTTGGATGATGATCACCACCCCACCTCATCATCCCCAACTCATCCCAAAAGTACTGGATGGAGCTCCTCCACCATCATTCCAGAGAACACAGCTCTTCCACTGCTCCACAGCTCCTCAATGCTGGGGGGCTTTATACCCCTCTAGCCCACGCCTGGCATTAGGCAGCATGGAGCCAATAGGGTCATGATGTTGATCTGCTCCAGAGAGTCCTATTCTATTGGCAGTACTTCTTCTCTACAGGGACTAGACAAGCTGTGTGTGTGCATTTGCACATCTGTGTCAGCAACAGGTAGGACTTAAGTAGCTGAGTGCATTCTTTACATGAGGTAGGTCAGCAGTGAGCAGTGGAGCATTCCTCCACCTTCACAGGTCCTAATCCCAGATTACAGGTGAGCTCCAACAGTGTGTGAATGGAGATAAACCATGCAGGCCTGTCTGAGCCGGACAGACGGACAGACAACAGATACCAAACACCGGTGGAGGGATTAGCCTATCAGAAAATGGCCTTACTAATACAGACCTCAAGCAGAAAGCAGATAAAAGAGAGCCCCTCCTCTCCAGCAGGGGTCCAGTTCTGGCCATGGGTCAGATGATGTTGATGTAGCGGAGATCCAGGAATGAGCCTTTAGATCTGAGCAGAACTCTGGGGGTGGGAGACACTGCAGCCACGCCCACTGGGTGGCAAAAAGGCTGCAGAAAGCTCCAGAACAGAGACACTAACAGACTGTAGATCACTGAGAGGTGATGTCATGCTCTGATAACAGTGGGAAACAAGCCCACCGTAGTTCTACAGTGATGTGGATGGATCGCTGTCGGGTCCTGCTGCCTTTAGCTGGAGCAGATAGTCGATTGGTTCCGTTCGGGTTCAGCAGTTTCTCTAATAAACACTGCAGCAACTCAGTCCAACTGAAGGTACCAACTGTGCATACTCTCTATAAACACCGCACTGCTCACATTACCATACTACTACTACTACTACCACCACCACCTATACCACTACTACTACTACTACTACCACCACCACCTATACCACTACTACTACTACTACTACCACCACCACCTATACTACTACTACTACTACTACTACTACCACCACCACCTATACCACTACTACTACCACCACCACCTATACCACTACTACTACCACCACCACCTATACCACTACTACTACTACCACCACCTATACCACTACTACTACTACTACTACCACCACCACCTATACTACTACTACTACTACCACCACCACCACCACCTATACTACTACTACTACCACCACCACCACCTATACCACTACTACTACTACCACCACCTATACTACTACTGCTACTACTACTACTACCACCACCTATTCTACTACTACTACTACCACCACCTATACCACTACTACTACTACTACTACCACCACCTATTCTACTACCACTACCACTACTACCACCACCTATACTACTACTACCACCACCTATTCTACTACTACTACTACTACCACCACCTATACTACTACTACTACTACCACCACCTATACTACTACTGCTACTACTACCACCACCTATTCTACTACTACTACTACCACCACCACCTATACTACTACTACTACCACCACCTATACTACTGTATAGGTATAGGTGGTGGTAGTAGTAGTAGTAGTAGTATAGGTGGTGGTAGTAGTAGTAGTAGTAGAATAGGTGGTGGTAGTAGTAGTAGTAGTAGTATAGGTGGTGGTAGTAGTGGTAGTGGTAGTAGAATAGGTGGTGGTAGTAGTAGTAGTAGTAGTGGTATAGGTGGTGGTAGTAGTAGTAGTAGAATAGGTGGTGGTAGTAGTAGTAGTATAGGTGGTGGTAGTAGTAGTAGTAGCAGTAGTAGTATAGGTGGTGGTAGTAGTAGTAGTGGTAGTGGTAGTAGAATAGGTGGTGGTAGTAGTAGTAGTAGTATAGGTGGTGGTAATAGTAGTAGTAGTAGAATAGGTGGTGGTAGTAGTAGTAGTAGTAGTATAGGTGGTGGTGGTAGTAGTAGTAGTAGTAGTAGAATAGGTGGTAGTAGTAGTAGTGGTAGTATAGGTGGTGGTAGTAGTGGTAGTGGTAGTAGTAGTAGTAGTAGTAGAATAGGTGGTGGTAGTAGTAGTAGTAGAATGGGTGGTGGTAGTAGTAGTAGTGGTAGTATAGGTGGTGGTAGTAGTGGTAGTGGTAGTAGAATTGGTGGTGGTAATAGTAGTAGTAGTAGTAGAATAGGTGGTGGTAGTAGTAGTAGTAGAATGGGTGGTGGTAGTAGTAGTAGTAGAATGGGTGGTGGTAGTAGTAGTAGTGGTAGTATAGGTGGTGGTAGTAGTGGTAGTGGTAGTAGAATTGGTGGTGGTAGTAGTAGTAGTAGTAGTAGAATAGGTGGTGGTAGTAGTAGTAGGGGCAGTGGTGGCTCAGCGGTTAGAGCGCCGGGATATCGATAACAGGGTTGTGGGTTCGATTCCCGGGCTCGGCAAGCTACTACTACTACTGCTACTACTACTACTGTTACTACTACTGCTGCTACTACTACTACTACTACTGCTACTACTGCTGCTACTACTACTACTGTTACTACTACTGCTGCTACTACTGCTACTACTGCTACTACTACTACTACTACTACTACTGTTACTACTACTGCTGCTACTACTACTACTACTACTACTGCTACTACTGCTACTACTACTGCTACTACTACTACTACTACTACTACTGTTACTACTACTGCTGCTACTACTACTACTACTACTACTGCTACTACTGCTACTACTACTGCTACTACTGCCACTGCTACTGTATGCCACCAACACATTCCAATATCTTTTCAAAAGCCTTTCCAGAAGAGTGGAAGCTGTTAGAACTGCAAAAGAGGACCAACTCTATATTCATGTCTATAAAGGTGTCACAATACTTTCATGTTGTAGACTGTAGTCCTGGAGTGAAGGTGGTGGAAGTAAAGCAAAATAACCTAATCATGCTCTGAACCCAAACTATAAAAAGGTCACAGATAAAGAGATTTCATGTGTAACTGAAATCCAGCAGAGCCGAGTTCTGTATTTCCCCAAAACCAGCACACCTGTTTCAACTCGTATTAATCATGGTGTTGAATCATGGGAACTCTGGCGTGGAAACACTGATGTGCAGTGTGTTCAGTCCAGTAAATTAAACAGCAAGTCAGAAAACTATTCCCCAGTCAAGCGTAAAATAAATGAATGGAAACAGAATTCAGGATTAACCCTCTTAGCGCCCTGCAGGCGATACACTCATCTAACAGTGTCGACTTAATTCTCATGTATAGTTCACTGACAGAACCAGAGGAACCGTGTACAAGAGCAGGTGCTAACCTTTCAGTCCACTTCAGAGTACAGAGTGTCTGTAGGTAGAAGAGTACACATTCCATCATCTAAATACGATTAGATTACAGTTGTTTTCTTCATCAAAACAAACATGACCAACTAACCTGTCAATACTGAATGAATTCAAAATGTAACTCATATTAATAAAAGTGGTAAGATATCAATGTGTAATATTTCAATACATATATAACATTAACACTGCTTTATAATGAGCTATTTTTCACTTCAGATTAGAACCAAAAAGTCTCAGTCCTACTCGAACTACTTCTACTACTAGCACTCCTGTCCATACTCATTTGTACCCACCCATACAGACGGCTATCAACAGCCATTCATACCCATCCATACCTGTCCCAACCAATCCATACCAATCTATGCATTCTCTTCTATACCCATCCATACTAATCCAAACCCATAAAGCTCATCCATACCCATCTAAAGCCATCCATACCCATCTAAAGCCATCTATACCCATCTAAAGTCATCTATACCCATCTATACTCATCCAAACTCATCTATACCCATCCATACCCATCTAAAGTCATCTATACCCATCTATACTCATCCAAACTCATCTATACCCATCCATACCCATCTAAAGCCATCCATACCCATCTAAAGCCATCCATAGTAATCAATACCACACCCTACCCCATCCATGCTTATCTATACCCATCCATACTCATCTATACCATCCATACCCATCTAAAGTCATCTATGCTCATCTATACCCACCTAATTATCCATACTAATCCATATCCTTCCAAACTCCCCTATATTCATCTATACCCATCTATGCCCATCTATACTAATCCAAACCCATTGAGCTCATCCATACCCATCTAAAGTCATCCTGATTCTTCTATACCCATCTATACCCATCCATACCCATCTATACCCATCTATGCTCATCTATACCCATCCATGCTCACCTGTGATTACCCATACCGATCCAAACCCATCCATTCTCCTCTATACCCATCCATAACATTCCATACCCATCAACACAAGACCCATCCATACCAATCCATACTCATCCATAGTAATCAATACATGACTTGTATCTGCGATTCTGTGTTCGGTGTCTTAGTGTTAATGTTTACCTGCCCAGGGACTGCTGATTGGTTAGTTATCTGATTCTGGTGCAGATTTTTTTTTTTTTTTTTTTTTTGGGGGGGGGGGGGGGGGTTAATGCACGTCTCATGATGATCACAATAAAACAAACCTAATTAAAACAAACCAATTAACATTAAAATATTAAAATACCTAAAGAATGGACAAATTAATACAATCCTTTAATACTGTACAATAGTAACTACAGTACAGACTGTCTGAGGGCTGACAGACTGAACACAACAGCCAATCAGAGAATGATTAGTAATGTCAGAAGCAACTTACAGTAAACTTCGCTTTCTTAGATTTCTAATAAATATGACCACCGACTCACAGCAAGAAAAAAACACACACAGCTCTGACAGAGGAATTATAGGGAAATATTCTGAGTAACAGACTGTGATTAATCACAGTTCTGAAACTTGGTGGACACCTCCCTCCACCTCACTTCACAGAAGAACATGACTGGAGACTTTCTTTAAGATAAACCAGCATCAATCTGGAGTAAAGGTCATTCCACAGATTCTCACAGTTTTCAGCTCAGTAGGACACTCTGGAGCTGTAGGAAAAATGAGGACAACTCAAAAAAATGAGGGCGGAAGTTTCAATTCCAGAGAAAAATTCTGAAATTGCTCCTCAGGTTAGTCATTTCCAGTCCCCCACCCACTATCTAGGACTTCCCCTAGGATGAGGGCACATGGTGTGATCTTTATTTATTGACTTATTTAAACTGTGTACCTAACAGACTAACAGACGCCTGTGCTGGCTGGCACTGCCCAAGCTGAGTGATGGGGCAGATGGGGAGGAAGAACCGTCCGTCCCACACAGAGAGAAAGGACAGTTAAGCTCTCTGGGGGTCCTGGACACTGACAGACGGCTTGGTGTTAGAAAGGACAATTCTAAAAAGTGGTGTTGAAATCTCCAAGCAGATAATCAAGCAATGTAAATAATTAATGACCACAGCCTTGGTCTAGCGCTTTAGTCTGTGGCTACATCTTTAGATGGAGGTGATGTAACACACAGCTTTTGGAGGTTCTTCTGTTTGAAACTGCTGAGGATGCTCTAAAGGTGCTTTGAGGAACCTTTTTCTTCTAAAAACCTTTATTGAAGGTTCCTCAGAGCAGTTTAAGAGATTCCTCCACAGTTTCAAACTAAAGAACCTCAGACCTCAAGTTCAGACTGAAAGGAGGTGGGGCTTCAGGCTTGTTGCTCCAACCAAAATCCAGTTCTTTCATAACTCTACTAGAAAATGTGCCAATATAAAAGAAACCTGGTCACGACACACGATTCAAAACAGGTCACATGACATTATGTTGTGCAGTTTCATTTTGTCATTTTGAAATCCACATAAGTGAGCTCAGATAACGTGGGAGGAGACTGTAAGAACTCTCAGATCTTTGGGCTAGAGTTTAGGAGGTTCTGGAGGTTCTGCCGATTAACCCACCTGTTCGTAGCTCCTCCTAGCACGAGCAATGGGAGGGCAAGGACTTCACACATGTCTCCTCTGATGAAGAGAAGCCACCACTTCTTTTCTAACTGTCGCTGATGCAGCGTCTGGTAGACCACATCAGCTATCAGACATCTGATGTGGGGGCAGTGGTGGCTCAGCAATTAGAGCTCCGGGCTGTTAATGACAGGGTTGTGGGTTCGATACTTGGGGCTCGGCAAGCTGCCACTGTTGGGCCCTTGAGCAAGACCCTTCACCCTCTCTGCTCCCCCACTGCTCTGTCCACTGTCCAGTGTGTGTGTTTCACTGCACGGATGGGATAAAAGCAGAAGGCAATTTCCATCTGTGTCACAAATGATAAATATGGTTTTCTTGTCTTAATTAGGGGAGAGAGCGCCATCTACCTGGAGAGTCTTTCGAATGGTATTGCGACCCCCTGGTCATAGTGTAGCACATTAGACAGCTGAGCTATTCTAAGCCCCTTCAAAATTTTACTCAATATCAATTATTCAATTATGCAATATCACACAGATTCTAGATTTGTTAGATAGGACTAGGGTTGCATAATTCTGGGAAATTTACCATGGGAATAAATGGGAATATTCAAAGCTAAAGGTGAGAAACTTACATAGAGTTAAATAAAATATCTGCTCTATAAAATATAAAATAGTTGGAATTTGTTTGGAAGTGAAAACAGAATTCCAGTCTTAACTATTTAAATCTCGGTAAATATCTCCCAATAGAATGGGGAGCTCTGGAGCAGCTGTTATCACATGACCCATTGAGCTGTGGAGCAGTGGAAGAACTGTGGTCTCTGGAATGATGGTGGTGGATCTCCATCCAGTACTTTTGGGATGAGGTGGGGTGGTGATCATCCAACATCCTGACTTTGCAGAACGCAATCAAATCCTCACAGCAATGCTCCTCCTCCAGAATCTAGTAGAAAGTCTTCATCTCTGGACAGTAGAGACAGTTACTCCAACAGAAGCAGGAGAAACCCTTAATAATAGACTTCATTTCAGAAGAAACAATGAATGAGCAGGTGTCCCAATACTTTTGCCCATATAGTGTAGAGAAGTCGAAAGAGCCAATAGAATGGGACACTCTGGAGCAGCTGTTATCACATGACCCATTGAGCTGTGGAGCAGTGGAGCTGTGGTCTCTGGAGTGATGATGGAGTTCCATCCAGTACCTTTGGGATGACCATCCAACATCTGCAACATCTGCTGTAAGGCCTTCTCAGAAGAGCAGATGCTGTTACTACCTTTCAATCGGGGGCAGGTGTCTACACACTGTCTGGGATCTACTGGATCACTCAGAGCTTTAATCCAGACCCTATCTATGTTGGTAAGCAGAAGAAGAGCTGGTCTGAACGTGAAGGAAGGTCAGTGTCAGTGTCTGAGCTACAATAGTTGGAATTTGGAAGTGAAAACTGCTCAGAATTTCAGTCTCAACTATTTAAATCTCTGTATTTATGGAGCTCATCAGTGTGGGAGTGGTGTCAATTAGATGGGAAATGCTGAGGGATCTGTGTGCCTTACTGCCAAAATTAAATCCATTTTATCCACTTTATTCGAAATGAGAGACGCCTCAAGATGAAGGCCGTCAGTCTGTTCGTGGGAAAATTGCATAAGGCAACAAAAAAAAAGCATGAAAGATCACATGATGTAATATGAATTTCACACCCACAACTTTCAGTTCTCGTTATGGCTTCAGAGCCGAGATGTGAGACAGGAGATATGAGATGTGACCGGTTCCTCAATAAAGACAGTCACAATCTCCAATAGGGATCCTTGGCGGATGTTCGTTAGCTTTTGCAGTCCAGACACACTCTGGGATTTGGGGCGGTTCTGTCCTAGTTCTGCAGTCCTCTGGCGCTTTAAACACACAGCATTAATAACGGAGGATCCAGCTGTGCCTCTGCTTTTGTTCCTTTATCAAATTCATATGAAGTCACTTCACAGGAACAATAGTACACAGAGGACCTTCAGAGTCAGGGAGAAGCGCCGGTAAATCAGCCCGTTTCATTAATCACGGCCGTCCCGGGCCTGCTAATGAGACCCCGCCGCCATGCACTTCTACACCTCCTGAATATTTAAGCTGTAAAGTTTAGACCTCCTACTTTATTCTCAGCGCAGCGCTCCTCTGTGTCAGAGGCCACAGCGCAGAGCCGCTTCCGCTCCTATTCATTAAACACGGGAACGCCTGGTTTGAGTAATAAGCTCAGAGAGGCTTGTAATTAATCAATTAAGTGAAGTGTGTGTTTAAGGAACACCTGCAAGAGGCTTCAGATCCCTGCGGGCTGGAATAAAGGAGAGCGATCAACCAAAACACGGATTAAATAAACAGCTCCAACTTACTGCAGCCTCCAGGCCTGGTTACCAGTTTAGAAGCAACTCCATTATTCACTAAATGCCTAAAAGTTTGTGGACACCCCTCCTAATGAATGCATTCAGCTACTTTAAGCTGCACCCATTGCTGACACAGATGTGCAAATGCACACACAGCTTGTCTAGTCCCTGTAGAGAAGAAGTACTGCCAATAGAATAGGACTCTCTGGAGCAGATCAACATCATGACCCTATTGGCTCCATGCTGCCTAATAATGCCAGGCGTGGGCTAGAGGGGTATAAAGCCCCCCAGCATTGAGGAGCTGTGGAGCAGTGGAAGAACTGTGTTCTCTGGAATGATGGTGGAGGAGCTCCATCCAGCATCCTGATCTTGCAGAATGCAATCAAATCCTTACAGCAATGCTCCTCCTCCAAAATCTAGTAGAAAGTCTTCTTCTCTGGACAGTAGAGACAGTTACTCCAACAGAAGAATCAGAAGAATCATGACCTATTGAGCTGTGGAGCAGTGGAACTGTGGTCTCTGGAGTGATGATGGAGCTCCACTCAGTCCATCCAACATCTGCAACATCTGGTAAGCAGGAGAAGAGCTGTTCTGCTGAGGTCTAAACGTGATGGAAGCTCAGTGTTGCAGAAAGAAAATCATATATAATGTCGGTTTAATCAAAACACAGATAATGCATCCTGTGAAATGAAAACACCTCAAATGATTGAGAAGAAATGGACCAGACAGGAAATGGAAACAGCCGATCAAAGGGCTGCGTGGGCCGACCATCACACGTTGTTCATTTCCACTCCTCATTTTTATCCAGAGCGGAGATTCCTTTGGGATCCAGAGGATGAAAATAATTATGTGGCTTCTAGGACAGCCTGCACAAGTCATTATCGCACTTACACTGTCTTCCTAAACACATGTTTAACATGTTTAGTATTGGGACACCTCCACTCTATTCCACCTACAGGAGCTTTTATGTCGTCCCATTCTAAACCCATAGTCATTAATATGGAGCTGGTCCCTCTCTGCAGCTCTACCAGCAGCAGCAGCAGGTCTGGAGCTCTGCTGCAGTTACTGAGTCAGTTGGAGGCTTTTCTGCACTCTGCTCTGAGCTCAGCACTCGGCCCTGACCCCGCTCTGTAACTTTACGTGGTCTGACAGACACTCGGTGGCTGAGCTGCTCTCTGTGAGCTGTTCCTCCTAAACTCTTCCACTGTTCAATAATAACACCACTCACAGCTGATGGAGGAAGATCTAGGAGGGAGGAGATTTCACCAGCTGACTTGTTGTTGTTGGTGCAGCGGTGTCTCCTATTACATACAGAACCACGCTGGAGTTCAGTGAGCTCTTTAGAACCTCCCGTTCTTTCACTGATGTGTGGAGGAAAGACAGACTGCAGGACTAGAGGCTGGATTTATACAGCTGTGGTCATGAGACTGAATCAGACACCTGAATTCACTTTTATGAGGATTAAGAGGTGTGTCCCAATACTTTTGTCCATATAGTGTAGCAAGAGACCAAAGACAGATATAGAGATAAAATATAAACAGAAATACAAAGAGAAACAGTACAGCAGAGACAGCTGGAGAATTTCGACACAAAAATGTGGAAAATGTGCAAAAAAATCACATCTCCAACATCACGCCAAGTACACTTTCACTGCATACTACCGGTCGATGCAGACCCACACATATTAGAATTAATTAGGGATCTGCTGTTTTAAGCCTGATCACATTACAATCCTTTGTTTTTTTAGTGCTGTGTTCTAGCAGAGCGCCATCTGGTGTCTCCTAAGCCTCACTAACGGACATTACCCTCAGCCGGCTGCTGCAGCAGCAGCAGTGTGGACGTTCTCAGAAGGTAAATAGAGGAGTTGAGGTTCTGCAGTGTGGAGCTATTTTACAGTGGAACCTGAAAACAGACCATAATATCTTTATAAAACTCTCACTGAAACGCTCTGTTTTACCAGCGAGAGAACCGGAGAACCGCTCACTCGCCTTTCTCTGTTTATAAACCAGCACTGAAGAACCCGTTCAGAACCGAGTGGAGGCTAACGCTAATGCTAACACACAGACACACACTACAGAAACCCCAATCACACACACACACACACACACACACACACACACACAGCACATTCACCCACTATAAACCAGTTACTACACACCAGTAGACCAACAACAACCACAGATACCAGTCCAGAGTGTGTACCACTACACACACACACACACACACACACACACACACACACACACACAGGAAGTGATCAGACTGCAGTGTGTAGAGGAGCTGGGAGCTGATTGGTCAGGGAGGAGATCAGACTGGATTATCAGATATTAAACACTATAAAACATAATTTTAAGATTTTAAGTCTCGACTAAACTAAATCAGTCAGTCCAGAACGTCTGATTATAGAATCTGATCCTGAAAATAAAGAGATTTTACTGATCAGATTAATCAGCAGCTCGTCTGATCTCTTAGCTGGAGGCTGTGTGGACTGGCTCATACCTGGATCCGGAAATCCCTGTTAATAATATTTAATGATCTGCATAATAATATATGCTGGGGTATACAGTTATAGCATAACTGTGGTTGGATTATTTACACACACAGAGATCAGATCAGATCGGATATATTGGATTGGTAAGGGTATTAGCCAGTACTCGGGCAGCATTAAGGCCGGGGGGTTCTTGGAGCAGTTCTTTAGTGGAACCACTGTTATTTCTCTAAAAACAGCTTTTAATTAATCAAGGTTCTTTTTGCAAATGAGAACCTTAAATTAGTATAACTTAGAACCTTTCTTTAAATCTATAAAAGGTTCTTCACACCCATCAGATCTCTTATTGGTAAATGGTTTATACAGGAACCCACAGTGTGTACTGAGCTGTGTGTGTGTGTGTGTGTGTGTGTGTGCAGAAACCTGGTTCTGTGTATCTGCAGTAACGTGAGAACTCCAGATTACCAGCCCTAAAGATGTGTCCGAGTCTCTGGTGGTTCTCAGGCCTCGGTCCGAACAGAGAGCCGCTCAGCTCCTCAGTGGAGCTGTGTTTGGTGACAGATCGCTGCTCAGTGTGTGACCATGTGAGGAACAGGAAGATGAATCCATCCCACACAGCGAGGCGCTCGGCCATCCCAGCACACACTGCATTCACCAGACCGGCGATAAGCCTGTGTGTGTAATCTACAACACAACACAAACAAACAAACAACCGGGGGGAAGCATGCTAAGAGGCCTGACGGTCTTACTCACCTACTGAACAGAATCCGCATCAATAATTAGAATGTCATTTGCATAATTAACTGTTTTTACATTCAATCAACAGCCAGGGTCCGATCTGCACTTTCTGTCTTGCTTCAATTTAAAAGGACAAACACAGCGGTATCAGCAGAGGATTTAGAAACGGTATCAGGATCAGACAGATGTTTACAGATGTGTGAATCTAAAATATGATCTGATTCCAGCAGAGCAGTTTCTGCATTTTAGTCATTTTAAAGCTTTTATAACCTATTTATAACCGTTCTATTACTCTATAAAGCTTTCTACACTTTATCATTTAATTATATTGTTTTTATCAGAATTTTAACCCCCCGGCCCAATCTCTCCTAAAGCTGACTATAATCTGATCCGATCCGATCTGATCTCTGTGTTTCTATAAATAATGCAGCCCCACAGGTAAAGTAAGCTAATGCTAATCCACAGCAGTAAACAGCAGTAAAATCACTGTTTAGTAGCAGTTTCTGTAATCAGACTAAATTCTAATCTAATCTACTTTGATTGGAGCAGCTTTTTAAACGACTGTTTTAAACTCTATAGTGTTTAATATCCTACAGTCCAGTCTGACTGACCTGACCATTCAGCTCCTCTACAGCTCTGCAGTCTGATCACTTGTGTGTGGGTGTACATTAGCATTAGCATTAGCTTTAGCATTAGCCTCCTCCTCGGTTCTGAATGCACCATTCAGAGCTGGCTCAGAACCAAAGAATTTTTATTGGTTCATTCATCATGAAAGGATGACAGCATTAAGAACAGCTGCCAGATTCAGATTATGGAGAAAAGTGAAGAACATCACAAATGGAGATACAGGGTTTTTGTCTGACAGTGAATGAAGCCAGATGGTTTCCTGGTTTCTGGAGGACTGTGAGGGCCTCGGTAACTAATGCAGTGCCACGCTCACCTTCAGCCTCCACAAGAGAGCAGCTCGCCGCCCCCGAGACTCAGACGCAGAGTCAGATTACATAAGCAGACCATTTCCTCTCAAGGGCCACTTTCATGAAAATCAAACAACAAACAGAAAGCCGGGTGAGACGGGGACCTGCTGCGGCCTCTGGACACAAGCCAAACATCAGCTCAGCCAATCACTGTGCAGTTAGTCCATATATACACAGACCAGCCAGAACATTAAAACCACTGGCAGCTGAAGTGAACTGGTTCCAGTGGCTCCTGTCCAGGGGTGCCATGGAGGCCCCGCCCACCTCATAACTTACAGGACTTAAAGGATCTGCTGCTAATGTTAGTCTTGGTGGCAGAGACCACAGCAGGACACCTTCAGAGGTTGTGTTTAGTCTGTGCCTTGACGGGTCAGATGTGGGGACCTATACAATATTCGAAATGCGTCTATATTATAAAGGTTGTTAAACAGGGGAGAGTTTGTACATCATATTGTGCCTAAAAATGTGACAATTATTATTATTATTATTATTATTATTATTATTATTATTATTATTATTGTCAGCCCCCACCCACAGGCCCACATAAGAACTTTTGTTGTGTTTCCATTCTGGTATTGATTCAATGATTCGGTTCAGTGTCTTGGTTCATGCTCATGTGTTTGGTTCAGTTTGTTTGTTTTCACGCATGTTCCTAGTTTTGCTAAGTTATTCATGTCTTGTTTAGTTAATGTGTTTCACCTGAGACTGGGGTACTTAAGGAGCTTGGACACTGAGCTCCTCGCCCAGAATTGTTAGTTTAGGACCTCGAAATAACCAGAGAGGTTCAGGACATGATCATGGTGTGTTTAGGCCAGCTTCGGTTCTTTGTTCTCAAGTGGGCCATCCGACTATCTTCGGATTTGGCGAGCTGTTTTCGCTCGTTCCCCAGTTTTACCCACGACTCTCGCTCCAGCTAGGCTTCCACACCGCGTAGTCAGGTTTGGTCAGCCTAGCCGTTTATGGTTCAGCGGCTGGTTCCCCAGCTCTCTTCTCCTCTTTTGAGTAGTCTCTGCGCGGTTCTCACACGTTAGTTGTTAGTCTAGTTTACGTAGTTTTCCTGGTTATGCCCATTAGTTGCTGCATTGTTTGCTTTGGTTTGCCTTTTGTATTATTTCCCTTTGTGTTATTAAAGTCCCTGCATTGGATCCATCTCTGTGAGTGCTCATCCCTCGGTGTCTGGCCTAACCCGCCATGACAATTTTTATTATTATTATTATTATTGCTGTTGACAGTATTTTCTTATTTATGAAGTGACCGAGAGATCAGGCATTCCCTCTGTGAAACCTTTGATTCCAATATATCAACAAAACACAAGTTCTGAACCTGACTCCATCCACTGCTCAGATTTCTGTTCTTGAAATGTATGCAAATTAGCACATATTCAATAAAATAAAGCCTCATTTGCTAATTTAAACATAACATTTAAGAAAACTTGTAATACAAATAGTCAATACTCAACGTAATCAATCAACTGGAGGAGTTCCACAGTGATCCCTGTTAGCTCCGTTTTTGCACCCTATTCCCCTGCAGTGTCTTGCCTTAATTGAAGGTACAGCCTCTAATACCTCCACTGTGAGGGAGGAGCAGCGAGGCCATCACAGGCCTCTTCATTTGCATTCCCGTTGCTGAGAAGCTGTTTTGGAGGGATGAATTATGCATGACCTGTAAATTATTCAAATTCAACCGATAACCCACGACCTCTGCTCAGCCTCCCACTTCTGCAAGAGAGGACGTGAACCCAATTCAGGAGGGTCACACGTATTAAACAGCCCACCTAGAAAAGACCCTGAAGAGGCGAGGAAGCAGATAACTCCTACCTCAGAGTTGAGGGACTGATTGTCCAGCTGGCCAAAAACTGGCCAGTGATTTTAGGGTGCAAGGTAGGGGTTTCTAATAAAGTGGCAAGTGAGTGGAAGCATAGGGTAAGTGTTTCCAATATAGTGGCCAGTGAGTGGAGGCACAAGGTAAGTGTTTCCAATAAAGTGGCCAATGGGTGGAAGCACAGGGTGTTTCCAATAAAGTGGACAGTAAAGTACAAGGTGTTTCCAATAAAGTGGCCAGTGAAGAATAATAAAGTGGCCAGTGAGTGGAAGCACAAGGTAAGTGTTTCCAATAAAGTGGCCAGCGAGTGGAAGCACAAGGTAAGTGTTTCCAATAAAGTGGACAGTGAAGAAGTACAAGGTGTTTCCAATAAAGTGGCCAGCGAGTGGAAGCACAAGGTAAGTGTTTCCAATAAAGTGGCCAGTGAAGAAGTACAAGGTGTTCCCAATACAGTGACCAGTGGATGGACGTGTGTGTGTGTGTGCGCGAGATGGAGGCCAGTTCAGCAGTTTTCTGATTCTAATCTTTTATTCATCCTCCTGATTTGCCAGACAGACTTCCACTTCAGCTCAAGCGAGGTGAGGAGTAAGTGCTCAGGATGGTGTAAGAATGTAAAAAGCAGCACAAAGAGCAGCTGCCGAATTATTAAACAGCAGAACGGAGCCAGACGCACCCAAACAACGCCGAGAAACTGCTGGAAGGAGGATTAAATGGCCTCGTTGAGAGCTGAAGAGCTGGAGCCGTGGGAGCGAGGCATCTGAGGTCACAGTGACTCCAAGTAATCTCTAATGCTTTTGAAGTTGCAGCTTAACACAAATCACAAATGTTTAATTCCCAGACAGAGAGATTTATGTATGTGTATATGAAAAAAATATGACTGTCTCAGTTCAGTTAATGATCAGCAGAAATACTACGGCTTCGGGGACGTCCTGAATGCTCTGGATCTTCTGTTGGATAACTTCCGTTACCAAGACAAAGACGCACTTCCGTTTATATGAATAAAATCTGATGGTCTTTGGAAAGTTCAGATTCTAAACTTTTGGTCCACACTCGGGTAAAAGTCAATACTCGAGAGTGGATATTTAATTCTGATCTGAACTGGGTTGAAGGTCTGGTTGTGTTTTTGGTCTTAAACCTTCTTTATATGAAGTAGAAAAACCATGCCCACAGTCCTGAGCAGCTAATTACTACAGCTAAATACTATACTATAATGGTAATAATACAATATTTAAAGATTTCTTTAGATAAATATAATCACAGACTAAACACATCAGTATCAGATTCTTATAAACTACTATCAGATCCTCTCTGTACTGAACACAGTGATTTACACTCAACATCTGCTGCTCTTCATCTAATTAACCCTTCAGTCTAATCACACTGTTAGTAATGACTCCTGCAGCTGATCAGTGTTTATTAACACTAACAGTCTCCTCCATATGATTAGAAAAGCTTTATATTTTATCACAATATGATAAAATATCATCATATTGCCCAGCTCTACTAAATAGTACTGTAAAACACCCAAAATAACCAAAATAAATGATAGAGCCTACCTAAAAGCATGAAGAAAAAACAACAAAACACAAAGCAAAACCAATACTTGAAAGCAGAACCCCCGTACATGTAGGAGCAAGAACCATGATTTAAATGGAGAACCACTCTAGGACTCTAGGAACCAAACCACTGAGAGGAGCCAAGACTCAAAAGCAGAACCTCTCAAATAACATAAGCGAGAACCACTGAGAGTGGAAAGCAAACCATGGTCCTTCCAAACTCTCTACTTTCTACAGGGGAGCAACAGAGATGCAGTCCTGACCAGATCAACAATGTTCTGGTACTCTTTGGTTCTCTGGTAAAAACCCAGAATACCCCAGCCTCAACTACAGAACCTCCCAAAGAACATGAAAACAAAGAGAAACCAAGACCTGGAAGCAGAACCTCTCTATGATATTCCACGACTTGAATGGAGAATCTCCCTAAGAGCATGAGAACGAAGCACTTCATCTAATGAACCCAGTCTAATTACACTGTTAGTAATGAAGCTTACTGTATCACCATGACAACATTTATCACCTTATGATAAAATATCTGACCTGTAAAACCCACAAATAACCAAAAGAATTGTGAGAACCTTCCTGAGAGCATGAAGAAGAAACCAAGGAACCAAGACTAAAAAACAAGAGAGCATGAGGGAGAACCACTAAGTGGAGAGCAAACCACCAGGGCTGGGCCTCACCACCGATTTCCCAGATCGATTCGATTTCGATTCACAAAGTCTCGATTCATTTCGATTTCCGGTTTGATTCATTTCGATTCAATTCAATTCAATTCAATATTGATTCATTTAGGGATATGTTTAGTTTGAATATGAAGAGATTTTCAGAGAACTAATGATGTAAAGGGAACACCCAATCTACCGTTATTAAAAATAGTGTAAAAATATAAAAATACAGCGTTTATAGGAATCCTGAGTGTGTGGCTTGCCGTAGTGCTACTCGGCCGAGCAAACGCACAACAGGTGGACTTCTGAGAGCTGCCTGTGAGGCTAAATTGGGTGTGTGGGCGAAACAGCCAATGTGCAACCAGTTGGTTAGTTCCACAGCACGGGTCATGTTCGCAGTGATATCGGTCATGATAGCTGGACCTTTGCTTGCAAACTCTCACTCCTGTATGGCTTCGGACAGTAGCTCAGCTAGATTACTGACGATATAGTGAGACGTAATTGTTAGGTACGAATCCATTGCTCTGGAGGTCCAGCGATCACAGGTAATGTTTCACATCTCTGTACTTCACTCAATACACTCAAGCAACGAAGGTTCCAGTACTGAAAAAACCCTAAAGATCCAAACCTAAGGAAAAAACAGACAGAATCCAAAGACTTCAGAGCAGAACCGCCCAATAAACAGCAGGTAGAACCATGACTCAAATGGAGAAGTTTCAGAAGAACATGAAGAAGAACCACTAAAAAGATCCAAGATCGAAATAAGAACCTCTACACAACTAAGACCAGAGCATCCTATCGACCGCCGCCCTGCCATCCTCGCTGCAGGGGGCAATAGAGAGCCTTCTGACCAGCTGGCTCACTGTCTGGTACACTCTAAACTAAAAGGTTTATGAAAAAGCTAAGGCCTAAGTAAATAAAATAACCCAACGCAAACTCAATTGTAGAACCTTCAAGAGCATGAAGAACAACCACATAGTGAAAACAAGACTCGAAAAGCAGAAGCTCTCTATAAACAGGGGCAAGACCCACGAGTCAAAATGAGAAACCATCAGAGAATATTAGGAAGAGCCACTCAGAGGAACCAGGACCTAAAGACAGAACTTACTGAGCATTTCTACTCCAAGACTCATGCATTACCAGTAGAATGGGATGCACTTGGGGGGTATAAAGACCCCCAGCATTTAGCTGTGGAGAAGTGGAAGAACTGTGTTCTCTGGAATGATGGTGGAGGAGCTCCATCCAGTACTTTTGGGATGAGTTGGGGAGTTGGGGATGATGAGGTGTGGTGGTGATCATCATCCAACATCCTGACCTCACTAACACTCTTGTTGCTGAATGCAATCAAATCCTCACAGCAATGTTTCTCCAGAATCTAGTAGAAAGTCTTCTTCTCTGGACAGTAGAGACAGTTACTCCAACAGAAACAGGATCAGCTCTTTATAATAGTCTTGATTTCAGAATAAACAATAAACAAGCAGATGTCCCAATACTTTTGTCACATATAGTGTACCACTGAACACAGTGTAGAACACATACAGTAGAACACAGTGCAGAAGAAGTTCAACGTGAGTGGAAGACAGGCTGCAAAACTTGCAGCAGCAGGCTGGGAGTTCACGCAGGGGGTGAATCAGGAAGCTCATTGCAAATCAGGACACACGTTCAGGTGGGATGGTAATCTCTGGAGCTTCCAGGTAAGGCCTTTTAATCACAGCAGGAGGGCGACGGCCACATGCAAATGGACCCAAAGCAATGGAGGTGCACTATATGGACAAAAGTATCAGGACACCTGCTCATGCATCGATTCTTCATTGTCCAGGGAAGGCTTTTGACTAAACTGTGGAGGAGCATTGCTGTGAGGATTTAACTGCATTTAGCCACAAGAGCATTACTGAGGTCAGGATTTTGGATGATCACCACCCCATCTCATCCGATCCAAAAGTAATGGATGGAGCTCCTCCACCATCATTCCAGAGAACACTTGAGGGCTTTATACCCCTCTAGCCCACGCCTGGCATTATTAGGCAGTCAATAGGGTCATGATGCTGATCTGCTCCAGAGAGTCCTATTCTATTGGCAGTACTTCTATTCTACAGGACTAGAGAAGCTGTGTGTGTGCATTTGCACATCTGTGTCAGAAATGGGTGCAACTTAACATAGCTGAATGCATTGATTAGAAGGGGTGTCCACAAACATTTGGACATATAGTGCAGCTCCATGAACCATAGTAGGCGATTTCACTGGCATTAAATTGAGCAGGCAGCAGACACCGCAGTGCACCATTCCGTCTGGAAGATCTGAGCTGCTTCTTGGTAAAATAACATAAATTGTGTTCAATTTTCCAGAAAGAATCATCACCCCAGCGCCGCTCTTCATTCTCCTCCACCACACTCCACCTGCTGCACCCAGGCAATTACGGTTCATTTCTTCACAGGCCCAAGACAATCGCTATTGTACACACAGTCTGCACGGCCAGGGTTCTCTGCAGGTAGAGGCAAAGCCCAACAATACAGAATCCACCCAGCAGCCACTGCTGCTAAAGGCCGTACATTTCTCCATCAGGGTCCTTCAACCAAGAACCTGTAAAACAGAACCTTTCAGTGATTCAGAGAGTAGATAATAAAACTCTGAGAGTGTGAGCAGCTCTACATGTTCCTAAACCAGAGGTCGCTCAGCGTTACAGCCCCAAACACAACCAGGCTTGACCATGTTCATCACGGTTGCTGTGGAACCGTGTGATCCCCACACTCTACAACCAGACCAGATCCCAAGCCATGGAATCACAGAAGACAACAGGTAGGACTGCTGGACCGTGTGATGGGAGGAAGGCGTCCATTACCACAGAATCTCACCGAGGTCACTGTAACATCCGTGCATCTGGACAGTAGAGACAGTTACAACAGAAGCAGGATCAACTCTTTTTATACTCTTGATTTCAGAAGAAAGACTGAATGAGCAGGTGTCCCAATACTTTTGTCCAAATGTGTGCAAATCTGGCCGAGCTGTTAGCAGAGGCCATAGCAGAGGGGCGGCAGACCACCAGGACTGATCTAGTGTTAATTGTAATTAATGTAATGAGCCTAACCTGGGCTCTCGGACGAGCACTCAGGTCATCCATGGTGTCGAGGCGTTCCAGTTGACTCGCCACATCGCTTAAATTTGATTCATTTACACTCTATGTCCCGCCGTCAGGCCGAAAGCGTTATTACAGACTTCTATAACCAGAGAACAGCCCCACCAGTCTGCGCAGAAGTCCCTGTAGAGTAACAGACCGCAGTGTGTGATCAGCCCTTCTCTGCATGAAGGGGTTAAATGGACGAATCATTATGAATCATTCATTCATATGAATCAAAAAACAGATCTAGAAGTATCAATGATCATATCTCTACTGTATCGCTCACCCCTGCCGATCTGCCTGCCTGCAGTTACTGCATTTACGTCCTCGTATCCATGTCCCGGTCAAGCGCAGCTCTCGCAGTGTCTCTGGAGGATCTACATTTCGGTTCCACATTCAGAACCGACAACAAAAGGGTGAGCTGACGTGAATCAGCACTACGACAGGCTCGCTCTCTCCCGGCCTCATACTGCGGCCTTCTGCTCTGCTGTCAGCTCAGCCGGGCTTTCACCGCACTGTGTTTAAAAAATCACCATAAACAAAATCACGCGCCGAGGAGATCAACCCCCTCATAAGCCGACCTCCTGGCACAGACCAGACAAACAAAGTGAAAGCAACGACTAATTAATCCAATCGGAGTGTTTACTGTTCCACGGGATGAGCCGCGGCGCCAGCCCAGCGCTGAGGATTTGTGAAAAGTCAAAAGACAAACACACACACACACAGAAACACACACACACACACACACACAATCTATAAAAACAGGTGCTGCACAAAGCTGAGCAGTGGAAGCTCTCGGACGCTTGTTTTTGTTGGTGGGAGTTATTCCGGTGCAGCTCATTACGGCAGACCAGAACGGACAGCGAATTTCCCCAAACTGCCACGAGTTTCCACTCAGTTCACCCAGTCGCTCATCCAGCCCGCAACATTTCTGACACATCTGTAATAGCTTAGCTTTGATTTGTACCCCGCAATCCCTCTCCAACCAGGCCGGGAGCAAAAACAACGGTCCATTCATTCTGCTGGTTTCTTCGCCCTTCTCTCAGCGAACAAACTAACAAACAAACAAACAAACAAACAAACAAAGCACTCGAATTTAACAGGGCAGAAACAGACCGGCCATTCCACAAACAAACATCTCCATCCTGTCCCACTCCGACGGAACGTGGTGTCAGCCACAGGACCACAGGAGTTCTGGCTTGTTTGGCGAACTCCGGCGCGCTGTTTGTCTTCTCATGTTAGCAGCTTTTGTTTGAAGTTGGAGAGAAAAGCTGGAAACCGGAGGGCAGGTGCGGCGGATCACTTTCAAACAAATCCGCTTGTGTTTATTACTGCTGAAGCTGGGGGCTAGAATCTCCCACTCGCTGCCTTTTTTAATTAAGAAATGCAAAATGATGAAATGCTTCAGCAGCACATTTCCAAACACCCACAGTGAGTTACAACATTTTATTCAAATTAAAAACACTGCCAAGACAAATTCAATTACGGAGTCAGTATATTAAAGCAGAAATGTGAGGACTGTAGACAGAGCACTCGCTCAAGGCAGGAGGACGGGAGCAGTAATAATAACAGCAGCAGCAGCAGCAGGGCCGAGCCAGCGGAGCAGCCACTGGCACCAGTTACTCTTAGGAAGTTCATCTGGGACGTCTCCGTCTCGGTGTTGGGACGGGTTAGCTCTTGCCTAATGGCTGTTAAATTTGCATTAACCACACAGATTCGTGGAGGTCATCGGTGGCTAAGCAAAGGTGACCTTGGGAAGGCCTTTCTTGGAAGTGCACTTGGGCCTTAGATCCAGCAGGAGAGTCCTGGAAGCACGGCAGGGTTTCCCCTGGGGAGTTCCTCAGTGATTTTAGTGCCGTCCGAATGCACCACATACAGATTCCAGCACCGTTTACCTTGAGCCGTAAAATGAGCCGTAAAAAATCAGCATGTGGGTAAATATTCCATCAAATCCTGGGGGAAAGTACTGAGCCGCTCGAGGGGCATTTGGCTCAGATACCACAGGTTATTTAAGTCTGTAGCAAACCTCGGGTTCAACAATCAAATCCAGAAGATGAGCTGAAGGACTCCTCAGAGGTGCGACGCTTCTGGAAGCTTTAGACAGGTCATTGTGGAGCGCAGCATTTAGCCTGAGTTTCTGACTAAACAGCGAGTCGTGATTGGAGGCCAATCCAGATGTTTCCAGAGGCTTTTATCGGCTTTTAAGGTTCCAATTCACTTCCGATCCTTAGCTTTGCTGCAGCAGAGTATTAATGGAGGCCCAGAGGACGTGCTCCTCAGCTGCTGTAGACGAACTTCTCATTTTTGGAAAACTACTCTAAGCAGAGTTCATCTGGGACATTATTTTGGTGAGGAGAACCAAACGAAGTTTGACAACGTTAGCAGTTAGCAGCCAAAACTAAGTTAAGGTTGGTTCTAATGCTAATGCTAACTCCACCTTAAATAGTGCTGCAGTTGCAGTGTGTACATGTC
Organism: Salminus brasiliensis; assembly: GCF_030463535.1. Lineage (NCBI taxonomy): Eukaryota > Metazoa > Chordata > Actinopteri > Characiformes > Bryconidae > Salminus > Salminus brasiliensis. The sequence continues at coordinate 1,397,412 of NC_132899.1, forward strand.
AGCAGCAGAGCTTCACTGCTGTGTTATTTAAGGTGGAACAGAGAGTTCGGGAAGATGAAAACTTCAGCTTAGTTTTAGCTTAAACTCCTCATTCCTTCACAAAATGTTGTTCTAAGTTCTGCAGTTTTTCTCAGCGCTGCCAAAAAAACACCCAGTCTGGTTGTGTCTGAGCAACGACAGAGATCTGTTCTCCCATTTTCTCCATTTAAGAAGATCTAACGATCCTCCCAGCCCATCCTCTGGAATTCCACCTGCTTAGAACCTATGGTGGAAATGCTCTGTTCTACCAGTGAGAGAACCACGCTCCTTTCTCTGGTTCTAGATCAGCTCTGAACAGTGCATTCAGAACCGAGGAGGAGGCTAAGGCTAAAGCTAATGCTAATGCTAATTCACACACACTCAGTGATCAGACTGCAGAGCTGTAGAGGAGCTGAATGGTCAGGTGGGTCAGTCAGACTGGACTGTAGGATATTAAACACTGTGGAGTTTAAAACAGTCGTTTAAAAAGCTGCTCCAATCAAAGTAGATCAGATTAGAATTTAGTCTGATTACAGAAACTGCTACTAAACAGTGATTTTACTGCTGTTTACTGCTGTGGATTAGCATTAGCTTACTTTACCTGTGGGGCTGCATTATTTATAGAAACACAGAGATCAGATCGGATGATAGTCAGCTTTAAGAGACTCGGATCAGATGGGGGGGTTAAAACCTTGATCGGGGTAGGATTGCCAGGGGTCACAGAAGCCATTTTTCTGGAGGAGATGGCAGTTTGCGAGTCGAGTCGTCTCCCCAATCTCAGTCATTCATGTGGAGCTTTCTTATCCTGTAGTAAAATGACGTTACTCCACCTCCCCATGTTCATCTAATCTCGTCCGAATAGGGCTGAGGTCAGATACTGTTGGGCTGTTTGACTAATCCGACTGTTCCTCTCCCTTTGTCCATCCAAGTTCCACACAAGTGATTTCTTCTTATTGGAACGGAACTGAGGCGTTTTACTAACGAGAAGTTGATAAGGGGATCAGTGACTGTCACTGTCACCACTTCATCTCGCCACAATACCGAAGATTCATGATTCAGCAGTCGGGATAATAAACTCTTACTGGGGTCAATCTGACAAGAAATTAATGGTTGGTAAAGAGCGTGCTGGGACCACTGAGCCTCATTCACCAATATCTTCTTGAGAAACATACTAACAAATAGTCTAATTCATCAAACACTGCATGGACAAAAGTATTGGGACATCTGCTCATTCATTGTTTCTTCTGAATTTAAGAGCTGGTTCTGCTTCTGTTGGAGTAACTGTCTCTACTGTCCAGAGAAGAAGACTTTCTACTAGATTCTGGAGGAGGAGCATTGCTGTGAGGATTTGATTGCATTCAGCAACAAGAGTGTTAGTGAGATGTTGGATGAGGATCACCATCCCAACTCATCCCAAATGGACAAAAGTATTGGGACACCTGCTCATTCATTTTTTCTTCTGAAATCAAAAGTATAAAAAGAGTGTCTCCTGCTTTTGTTGGAGTAACTGTCTCTACTACCCCGAGAAGAAGATTTGCTACTAGATTTTGGATAAACATTGCAGTGAGGATTTGATTGCATTCAGCAACAAGAGCATAAATGCAGTCAGGAGGTTTGATAATTGATCACCACCCCACCTAAAAGTACTGGATGGAGCTTCTCCACCATCATTCCAGAGAACACAGCTCTTCCACTGTTCCACAGCTCAATGCTCATATAGTGTACGTGGACAAGACCTCATACACTGCTGGTCCTTACGCCCACTATTACACCATCATACGTTCTACCTATAGCACACTGTCACTTCAGAAAGCGTACATGTGGCACTGTAATTGCACACTGTCAGCCCTACTGCAGTGCCTCTTGTTTACATGGCGGTTTCAGGGTTTTATGGAGTGTATTTTGTATACGATTCAGAAACGAACAAACCAAGCTGATGGTCCTTCATGCTACAGCACCTTGTCCTTCATCGAGGATGTCATGTCCTCTTTATCAGGACAAGACAGGACAAGGAAGAGGTCATGCTGTTTTCACAATACCCATACAAAGATTAGCCATGACAGCACCAAACACTCTACAGTGGCTCCTGTCTGTCCAGGGCTGGATCTACATATCAGGCAGTGAGTGAAGAACAGTCAGTTCTTGAAGGTGATGAAGGTGATGAAGCAGGAAAAATGGACAAGCGTAAGAATCTGAGTCACTTTGACCACAAGAACCTAACTCTGGTGTTCTAGATAATGACTGAATCAGAACATCTCCAGAACATCAGGAAGCAGGTCTTGTGGGGTGTTCCTCCTGGTATGCATTGGTCAGTACCTACTAAAAGTGCTGCAAGAAAGGACAACCGGTGAACCGGCTGACAGGGTCATGGGAGCACAAGGCTCACTGATGCTCATGTAGGCTCCGCCCACCTCCCAACTTACAGGACTTACAGGATCTGCTGCTAACGTTAGTCTTGGTTCCAGAAACCACAGCAGGACACCTTCAGAGGTCTTGTGGAGTCCATGCCTTAAATGGTCAGATATTTGAGGCAGGTGGTTTTGATATTATGGCTGACCATTGTTAGCTGTTGTGCTACCCGGTGTTGACCAGAGGAGGACTGGTTCCCCTGTGAGTCTGGTGTCTTCCTCTCAGTATCCTGGAAGCAGTATCCGGTTCCGTCTCTGGTTCTGAGAGGGAAAGGGCTTAAACTACACAATAGACACATGGTGGTGAGTGCAATGGATCTCTGAATACATTCATTCAGGTCATTTTCAGCATCTCACTACCATGTCTAATGGCCCACACAAAGACTACGAGAAGTGGAGAATAAGGAATTAGATAAATAAATTAATAAATACATAATTAAATAAATAAATCCCCCTCATCCCGCTGTGTGAGAAGCGTGACTGATGGGATAGCATAAGGGACATATTCCTCGCTGTAGAGGACACAGGAGAGAACACGGAGAATCAAGTGGAGGAATTTCCCGCTCTGGCTCTTTAATCCAGATGAATAATCAAATTAACCTCCTTTTTTTTTTTTTTTAAACCCGGGAGATCATCATCATCATCATCATCATCGTTTCTTCAGATCAGATTCCACTCGCCAATCCTCTGACTTTGCCCAGCTCATTTAAAAGCTTTCAGGGAAGAATTACCGCCGCTGAGCTTCGAGCACATTTTTAAGGCTTAAATTAGGGTACCGGCATCCGCTCCAAACAGATGGGTGAACTCAAGAAGGCAATTTAATCACAGCAGAATCATCTCAGCCAAAGACACGAACAAACAGGAGCAGAGAGGAGGGATTCGTCTTCCCTCTGTAAAGCAGTCTGGCATTTCCAGCAGTGAAAAGTAAATGGCTCTATTCATTCAATTAGGCCCTAAACACATGAACCATGCGAGGAGACGGAGGGCCGGCGCAGCTTCACGCCATGGACAGAGAGTCTGATTCAGTTTTCGGGCAAATTCTTCCAAACTCTCAGGTCCAATCAATCAGGCCGATTCATCTCTTCCACATAAGCCTGAGTAACATCATTAATCAATACGATGTGAACATCCTGACCAATCACAGCTCCAGATGAGCTTTTGTGTGTGTTTGGATTAGAGCTGGCCAATCAGTATGGATGGGTATTGATGTGGATGGGTGTGGACATGTACGGGTATGGACGGTCATGGGCATGTGTGTGTATGAGTATAGATGGGGATAGATACCAATGGGTATGGCTATTGATGAGTATTGGTATGTCATAGCTAGGCACTGAAGGGTACTAAAGTGTACTGATTGGTAGGAGTATGGATAAGGATGGGTACTGGTATGAATGTGTGTGGGTACTGATGGGTATAGGGGATGAGGGATACTGGTATATGTGGGGATGGGTATAGATGGATACTGGTATGAATGTGTGTAGGTACTGATGGGTATAGGGGATGAGGGATACTGGTATATGTGGGGATGGTATAGATGGATACTGGTATGAATGTGTGTGGGTACTGATGGGTATAGGGGATGAGGGATACTGGTATATGTGGGGATGGTATAGATGGGTAAACATGGGTACTGGTATGCCATAGCTAGGCATTGAAGTGTACTGATTAGTATGGGTATGGATAGGTGTGGTATCAGTGGGTGTGGGTACTGATGGGAATAGGAATTGATGGAGATGGGTATATGTGATGATGGAGATGGGTATTGGTATGCCATAGCTGGGTACTGAATGGCATTGAATTGATATTAATGGATGGGATCATATTGATCATATTGATGAGTGTGGGTATAGATAGCCATGGTCTTGGATGGGTATGGGTATAATGTGTGTGGGTACTGATGGGTATAGGCGTTGAGGGGTATTGGTAAATATGGGAATGAGTATGGATGGTAATGGGTTTGGATAAGGGCATTTATTGATAAGGGTAGGTATAGTATTCGTGGGTATGGATGGATATGGGTACTGATGCGTATAGGAAACGATGGTATGGGGATGGATATTGGTATGCCATAGCTGGGTACTGAATGGTACTGATTGATATTAATGGGTATGGATGGGTAGCATATTGATGAGTTTGGGTAGAGATAGTTTTGGTCATGGTGATGGGTATGGTTAGGGCTGGGCGATATAGACAAAAAAAAAATCATATCTTGATATATTTTAGCTGAATGGCGATATACAATATACAATATTATATACGTTGTGAAAAATAATGTGAAAAAAATATTTATATTATTATATTATATTATATAAACACAGATCAAACTGGGTCACCCTCCATGCCATGTCCTGTAAAAAAATGAGTTTTCTTTTTAAGAACTGTATGTTAAATAGAACTTTGTTAAATGGAAGCTAATTTAGGCCTAATTAAATATTATTAACACCTCAGTGTACACTTGAGAATAATTACATTTTGTACAGTTTGAAGTTAGTAGGCCTACTGGATATAAAATGCTTTTGTTTTTAGAAATAAAAAGGAGGGTATGTCTAAGGACATCTTACATTGTATGCTGTAGCTAATTTAATAGAGGATGTTTTCCTATGGATAGGGATTGGTATGGATGGGAATGGGTGCTGAGGGAAACTAGTGGGTATAGGTATATGTGGGGATGGGTGTGAGTATAGGTGGGCATCTGGGGGGCACACTGGAGTTGCACAGATTTCATGGCAAGATTTCTTTCTTTTAGTCACAGTAAAATGAACCAGTATTTGTTGACGGATTCAACTGATCATTAATAAGAGCGGATTCATTCACACTCTCCCAGCAAGCAAAGAGCAGACTAGCTGGATTTTCTCAAAGGGTTTGAGTGGTGAGTGTGTGTATGAGTGCGTGTGGTCTTTTGATATTGCAGGCAAGGGAGATAAAGCAGTCCCCCGGAGACAGGAGTGTGATTTCCAAGAGCTGCGGTGGTCTGACACCCGGCTCTGAAATGTTTGGCCTAGCTGACGGTTCGACCTCTGACCTCTCTCACGCACAGCACTGTAGCAGCAGCTCTAGAAACCAGTACATCAGGAGTTTAATCAGCAAGGATAAGGAGAGACGAACCAACCGGCACAGAGCA